>NC_064812.1:45614476-45672421 GCF_023721935.1 Panthera uncia | reverse complement strand
TTTTTTGAGAGAATGCCAGCATGAGCGGGGAAGGGGCAGAGGGAGAGGGACAGAGAGAATCTTAAGCAGGCTCCACATCCAGCACAGGGGCTTGGTCTCACTACCATGAGATCATGACCTAAGCCAAAATGAAGAGTTGGATGCATAACTGACTGAGCCACCCAGGTACTACTGTCAGTGAATATATTTTTAATATCTGTTCCCTTGTTTATGTTTTTTACTGTTTCCTCTGGTTCTATTAAGATTTTCTCTTTGGGGGGGCGCCTGGGTGGCGCAGTCGGTTAAGCGTCCGACTTCAGCCAAGTCAGGATCTCGCGGTCCGTGAGTTCGAGCCCCGCGTCAGGCTCTGGGCTGATGGCTCGGAGCCTGGAGCCTGCTTCCGATTCTGTGTCTCCCTCTCTCTCTGCCCCTCCCCCGTTCATGCTCTGTCTCTCTCTGTCCCAAAAAAAAAAAAAAAAAAAAAAAAAAAAAAAAAAAAAACGTTGAAAAAAAGATTTTCTCTTTGGGGAACCTGGTTGGCTCAGTAGGTGGAGCATGTGACTCTTGATCTCAGGGTTGTAAGTTCACGCTCCACATTGGGTATGGAGATTACTTAAAAATAAAATCTTAAAGAAAAAAAAGATTTTCTCTTTATCACTGGTTTTGAGTGACTGATATGATATGCCTTGGTATGGTTTTCTTTGTATTCATCTTACCTAGGATTTGTTTAGCTCCCTGGATCGATACAGATTTTACCAAATATGAAAAGTTTTCAGTCTTTATTTCTCCAAGTGACTTTTCTTCCCCTTCCTTCTGGGACACCAATTGTACATATGCTAGCATGCTAGATACTGTTCTACAGCTCACTGAAGCTCTGGTTATTTTTTTCCCTTCCCAACTACTTTCCTTCCACTGTCCTCCATTTTCACTGATTGCTGATGCTATGTCTTCAAGACAGTGGATCTTTTCTTCTACAAATAAGCCCATTCATTTAATTTTTCATTTCAGATAGTGTATTTTTTTTTTTTTTTTTTTTTTTTTTTTTTTTTTTTTTGCTTTAGAATTCCTATTTGGTTTATTTTTGTATTTTTATTGATTTTTTATTATACTCATTTTCCTTGAAATCTTTTAGCATATTTATAATATCATTTTAAAGGTCTTTGTCTGCCAATTCTATCTTTTGTAGCATTTCTGAGACTCTATTAACTGATTTTTCTCCCAGTTATGTTTGTGTCTTTTTTGTGTAGCGATTTTTGACTGCATGCTATGAATGTTATGTTGTTGAATGTGTGTGTGTTTATTAAAATTTTCCTTTGAAATGTGTTGAGTTTTATTTTAGCAAACAGTTGTTACTTGTGGATCAGCTTGGTCATTTCGGTATTCATTTTTAAGCTTTATTTGCATCCGTGTAGGGTAGTCTTTACTTTTGAGCTAATTTAACACTCCTAGTAAGGCATGGCCTTTCTGAATTCTCCACTAAAAGTCCTGGATGTTCAGTGAGGCTACTTTGAACTCCCTTCTCTCCCAGCCCTATGTGAAGTCTGGGACTTGTTCAGCTTCCAGCTCCCTGGCACTTATTCTTCACCTGGCCTCGTGAAGTCTCGTCCTAGACACGGACAGCTTGCTGTTTGACCAGACTCAAAGAGACACTGTGCAGATTTCTAGAGTTCTCTATCTGCATACTTCTCTCCTTGGGGGATCTCCCCTCACAAATTCCAGCTTCCTCAGTCTCCCCAAACTCTGATCTCTGTCTCCTCAACTCAGTGAGAATGCCATATTTCGCTTGTATTTCTCTTCCTTATCTCATAGTCTATATAGTATATGTGTACAGTGTGTGTGTGTGTGTGTGTGTGTGTGTGTGTGTGTGTGTAGTATTGTATGTTTGTGGTATATATTACATTGTAGAGTATATAGTATATGTATCGTACCTTTAGACAAAAATCTGGGGTGGCCTTAGGGCTCACTTCATGTGTTTTTCTTCTCTCAGGGGTCACTGTCTTTCCCTGCCTGCTGCATGGTATCTGAAAATAGTTGTATCATGTAATTGTATGTGTTATGCAGACGTTTACAGGAGGAGGGCAAGTCCATCGTGGCTGGAAGCAGAAGTCCCTGCTAATATAGTTGTGATTCTAATTTATTCTTACTTAAGTGGGTGCTTGGTTAGTGGAAATCCCATCCAGCTGACTATGCAGGGGGTTATATAGGGCCATGCCTCTGAGGTTTGGGGCTCGATATTGACTCACCCGGTATAGAATGTCATTTAAGCACAGACTAGGCCGCCTTGATGGACAGCAAGATTACTAGCAAGATGTAGCAGTTTTAGAGATTACTCTTTCATTAATTTAGGGCTACTGAAGTTTTACAAAATGCTACATTTTTGTTATATCCTCTTGAATCAGATCCCATTCTTATAAACCATGTTTTCCTGACGTGCATAGATTTGGCCATATTGTTAATTACTATATCCTTTTCCAATTTCAGGAGCAGCATTTCTTGCTATTACAACCATCTATGCTGAAAGTGGGTCGGGTTTTGTAGTACCAAGTGCTTCTGCCAAAGCGGGTGTGGAGGCCATGAACAAGTGAGTACTCCTATGTTAATCTCATCACTGAAGATAAACAGTGTACTTTGGTAGTTCATGGAGCTAAATTTCTTCATTCTAGTCTCCATCCAGAGAAAAGTAAAACAAAGATTAATTTGGATTTACTTGAAAACATACTTTCTGTTTCTTGGATGAGTCCTATTTGTCAAGGTCAGCACTGCCCGATAGAACTTTCTGCGGCAATGGAAGCGTTTTATAACTTGGCACTATCCAACAGCCGCATATGAACCTTTGAATTGTGGCTACAGTGACTAAGAACCTAAATTTTATTTAATTTTAATTACTTTAAAATGAAAATTAAGATTAGATAGCTACATATAGCTAGTGGCTATCATATTAGATAGCACAGGAGTACAGCCTTTTTGTTCTCCCATATACCTTTATCTTTAGTCTATTTCTGATCTCTATTAAACACACCTTCATCCTTTTATTGTACCTGCTGTGTGAGATTCATAGGACTAACATAAACCAGTCACCACTGCCAGATCTTGTGGCCTTTTCTCAGCAGCATATGATAGCTCTTTGAATCTGTTCCCCATCAACCTTTGCCACTGTTTTTGTGGTAATGTCAGTTGTCATCATGGCTTACTGTAATAGCCCTCTAATGTGTTTCTCTGCTACCAGTCTTTTCCCTCTTTATTTTTTATGCATATTCCCACCAGAATCATCTCTCTAAAAATACGGGTATGCCTATGATACTCCCTAGCTAAAATCTTAGATCATTTTTCCATGACTCTTTAGAATAAAAGCCAAAACTCATTATGGCATTCTAAATAAACTGGTCCCTGACCTTTGTTTATTCACTGATTAATTGGATAAATATTTATTTTGTGCCTTTTGTGTGCCTGACACTATGCTGGGTACCAGGGATACGATACGATAGTGATAGAATAGTCCTCACCCCCACCTGAGTGTATAGTCTTATGCCATTTTTCTTGTGTCTTAATTTCCATTGAACTGTTCTGTATTTCCTTAAATATGCCATGCATTTTTTATCTCTCTGTGCTTGGGCTATGCTGCTGTTGGAATTTGCTGTGATATTTTCCCTACTTTCAAGGCTGTCATCATATCACTTCCTCTGTGATGTTTTCTCTCATTTCTTTAGAACAGAATGAATTATTCTCTACTCTCTGCACCCTTAAAACTTTATTTTAGTCTAGTGAGAAGACTAACACACCAATAAATAAATGCCACCCATTGTTATAGATTCTAAAATGAAGGTAGTGTACCAATGAGGGGCACAGGGAAGGACACGCAAGACTACTCTTTAACATCCTGTCCAAGCTGTCTGACTTCCCTACTAGAATGTGAGTTCTGTGAGGGAGAAGCCTTATTCATCTCCATATACTTATTTCTTGGCAAGGTCTGATGTGTAGCTCTTGCTCCTTGCTGGCTGAACTGCACAATTATTCTTTCCCAAGTAGTCTCAAAATTCTTTTTAACGTTTAAATCAGTAACATATATTTATTTGAGATACAAAGACATATTACTATACTTATAAGTCGAGTCTTAGTGTGAATAGAGATAATTACCTTTTTTTTAAGGTCAGATGGTATTAGAAATAAGGAATTAGAACTTGACTATTTTGGCATCATTTGTACAGTATCACTATTTGTCTTGGGTGCCTGGGTGGCTCAGTCGGTTAAGTGTCCAACTTCTCTTGATTTCGTTCGGCTCAGGTCATGAACTCATTCGGGAGATGGAGCCCTCCATCGGGCTCCGTGCTGAGCATGGAGCCTGCTTAAGATTCTCTCTCTGTCCCTCTCTCTGTGCCCCCCACCCCCATCACGTGTGCGTGCTCTCTCAAAAAATATTTTTGTCTTGTTAGGACCTTTGATCTTGTTAGAAGTTTCAGTTTCATGTCCTTTAAGGTCTATGATTCTGTGCTGCTTGTTCTTTTGTTTTGTTTTGTTTTGTTTTATTACTGCATAGTGTATTGCATGAAATAGATACTCAGTAAATGTGTACTTCCTCTCCAGCCTGCATTCCCATCAGTTCTTTTCTCATACTTTATGGTACATGGTCCTACTGAGTAAGGCCTTATAAGTCCCCAAATACTGCATGTTGTTTGTGCCTTTGTCCTTCACTCATTCTGGCCCATATGCCTGGGCTATCTTTTGTTTTCCATCCTATGCTCTGGTATCTCCCATCCTGTTTTCCTCCCCCTTGCCTCTCACCATAAACTCCTACTCCTTCAAGTGTTAACTCAAATATCACCTCCTCCAGGAAGCCTTCCTTCTCACTCTGAGTAGACTCAAGTACTTCTTCCTTTAAGCAGTCATGGCACACCTTACATAGTTCCCAGAAGAGTAACTACTTTGTGATATAACTGAGCTGGCTTCTTTTGAGAGAATAAGACTGCTCTCTTGAGAGCAGAGACTGCCTTTCTTTGAGGGTAAGCAACACTTATAAAGTGTTAGCAGCTCACAGTAAGTACACGATAAACATCTGTTGATTTAACAACAATAATGGCTAACATATAATGAGTATATTGTGCTTAGCATCTTGTCACGCAAAATGAGCTGATGAGGTGGATTTCTTATCATGTTATCAGAATATAAACTAGTTTAATGAGAGTTAGGACTGGAAAAAGTTTATCTGTTGCACCTCTCAGCAGAGATCGGATGGCTTTTCCTCTAGGCATGTTTCCTTAATAGGTTGCTCAGTTTTTCACAGGAAGCCATAAACTCTGCTTGGCTCGGTAATTCTGTTAGGACATGAAGTTACTACTTTCCTAGCAATTTGGAGCAGATGCACTACAAGTACATGCCAAGGGTAGGTATGGTCATGAATTCTGTCAAAGGTATCACTCAGGGAAGCAATCTTTATGTATGATTTGCCCCAAAGAGATGCAATCCACCCATTCTCTAAAATGCACCCATGGATTAAGACAGATTAACAGACTGTGTTTGGAGCACCTGCCCTCCCACCCCCACCCCAATAGAATGAATTTTGCTGAATTGCTGTTTGTGGGGTTTTTTTTTTTTTTTAATGTTTATTTATTCATTTTGAGAGACAGAGAGAACACACATAGGAGGGGCAGAGACAGGCAGAGACAGAATCCTAAGCAGGCTCCATATGCTATCAACCCAGAACCTGTCTCAGGGCTCAATCTCATGAATGGAACCATGAAATCATGACCTGAGCCAAAATCAAGAGTGAGAGGCTTAACCAACTGAGCCACCCAGGCACCCTCTGATTTGGCCTTTGAATTGATCTTGTTGGGTCATGTTAATTGATTTCTTGTAGTTCCATAAGACTTATCTCTTTGTATCTATTGTAAATATTCAGTATTGTATTATTACATTACACAATTTTCATTTTAGAAGTCTTCTTGAAAGAAGTGTTTTTCTGATCTTTTTTTTTTTTTTTTTTTTTTTTTTTAATCAGGAACAGTTGTGCTTTTCCTGAGATATTAGCTTGCTTTTTCCTTATGGGCACTGCAAAGTGTGTAACTGATTAGGTTTCATTTTTGCATAGTGTCATGGAAAGAATGGATGCAAATTTGTGACCCACGTATTGTGATTATATGGAATGCCATAGAACATTTAGGTATTAGCTCCATTCTTGGTTCCTTTGTGTTTCCTTATCCTTTTTTTATCTTCGTTCCTTCTTTCCTGCCTTCCTTCTTCTTTTTCTTTCCTTCAAATGATTTTATCTTCCTTATTTGCATTATTTATATATTTTTCAATGGTTACCCTAAGTCATTTTTTAAAACTAGATTAAGTATATATAGACACAAATGTACATATGAATATAAATTCCTAAAATGAGACAATAAAAGTTAAGACCTATCAAGTAGGGTTTTAAAACAGATTGCTTCAAGTTTCCATGTTTTCTATTATTGTTATATTTTGTGTCATACCATTTAGTAAGATTTTGTTAGGTTCCTATTTCCTTTTGAGTGCAGTTCAACAATTATATTAAAGCCTCATTAAACATGGATATAGATAGTATTTTATATCTTTGTAATTCATCTCTTACTTAAAAGCACTTGTGATGCTGTAAACATTGTAATCCAATGGCCTATATATAAGTCAAGCTATTTTGGACTTTGTACATGTAGGACTGAACTCCAGAAGATGTGGGGGAGGGCATGCTTCTCTCACTCTTCATGCTAAATTGTGATACTCTAATAATGTATTTTGATATTGGACTTGGTTTGGCAGTGTAAATGGTGGGTGGTAGAGCATAGTGATTATGGAAGGACACTAAAATGTAAATGTGGTAGGGTCCCCTCCCTAAGGAAAGAAAAGAAAAAAGAAAAAAACCTCAAGGCAATCTGTATACGCATGTATACGTATACATGACAACATCCTTCATGACCTTGTAACATGGGACACTTAATCAGACTACATGTTTGTATGTTACCATATGTGGGAGACAAAGAAGTAAAAAATATGTAAAAAACTATGCCACGTGGTGTTCGGGGCTCAGTTCTTCAGAAATGAACCCAACTGAGCGATGCTGGCACAAATAAAGTTGCTTCCTGGAAAGAAAAGCCTTGGCGTCAGGACTCTGTGTGAGAATCCTGCTACATAAATAGTAGATATTAAAACAGAGTGATTAAAGGTACAAATTCTGGAGCTAGACCACTTAAAGTTGATTTACTGGCTGTGTGACCCAGAGCAAGTGATTTAACCTCTCTGTGCCTCAGTTTCCTTGTCTGTAATATGGGGAATAATAATAGTACGTACTTCGGGGTTGTAGTCCCTGGCATGTAGTGAGCATGCAGTGAGTCTTGGTTGTTAGCATTTTTAGCATATAGTGTAATATTTCAGAATCTACGTTTTTTAATTTTTAGGTCTCTTGCAGCTGAATGGGGTAGATATGGACTACGATTCAATGTGATTCAACCGGGGCCTATAAAAACGAAAGTAAGGTTTAGTTTGCCTAGTAGCTCATTGTGAATGATTAAGGAATGAAATATTGATAGAAATATTCTGATTGTTGTGTGCAGGACTTGTCAGAGATGTCTGAGCTTGGGGCCCTAGTGGTAGAGAAGAGGGTTTTGCCATTATCCACTATAAGTAAGGAGGTGGACAGGAATACAGCAGCTATATAATTTCTTGATAAGATCTATTTCAGTGTCGTAATCTGGGATCTTTTGTGCCATCAGTTTTGGTATTTTGTCTGATTTGCTTCAGTGATCTGTTATTACCCTATATTTCTTAATCTTCACCGTATTTTAAGGAGTCTTTCTTTGATTGACATCCTTTTTTTTTTAGTTCCTGGAAATGGAAGTATATTTTTATTTTAAGAGATGTTCTAGAAGGTTCTCTGCTCTTGTGATAGGTAGCATTTTCTTTGCTCACGTCTCTGCCTTTCACTTTCAGACACTCAATTATGCATGCCATTTGACTCCCATGTCTCTGATTACAAATCTTTCTGATGGCGTGCATTTCACCTATAATTAATAATCATTACAGATACTGACTGCAACTTATAATGATCACTAGTGCTGTTACGGTTGCTGCTCAGAATGTCCACAGGTTCTGTGTTCTCTCACACTGCCCCAGATAACTTCCCTCTCACTTTCTGTTTTCATGTGAAGCAAGAATTTACAACACTAACTGGCATATAGCTCTGAAGGCCTCAGTGAAGTGTGATCACTTGTTCTAGTTGTATCAATAAATACTTTAGAAAATAATGCTAGGGAGCATTTGGATTGTAGGTAGTTCTGGGTATTAAATATCAACGAGGAAATGCCTGTATTAGTTTCCTTAGCAGCTTGAAGGGGGGGGGAAATGGAAAGGAGAACTACCTGAGTGACTGAAACTTGACTATCTTATTTGACACTTCAATAGTAAAGAGTCTAATACAATTAATGGAAAAATAACTCAAAAGCATGTATTAACACACGTGATTCAGGGCAGCACTGTGCTGAGCGCTATCCGAAGAAAACCCTGGAGTCACAGAGCTTCTTTTTAAGCCCTCACTAACTAGGAAAGATCACCTGCATTTTATTTACTTATTTAACATATATTGAGTGTCTGCTGTATGCAAAGGTGCTGAGAAAATACAAAAACATTTGTGACAGAGTCCTTGCTGTCAAGGAGCTTACAATGTAGCAATAGAGGTATAGGTCCTTGTGATCAAGGAGCTTGCAGCGTAGCAGTAGAGGTATAAATTGTACACAGATAACACGCATGTAGCTTTAAAGAGTTTAAAAGAAAATTGAAGTCTAGAAACTCTGAAGCAAGCACTGGTAGAGCCAGGTAGCCCGTTGCTACCCTTTGTCTCCACCGGTTGATTTGTGCGCAGGGAGAGCTGGAGGACCCCCCAAGGGGCCTCCTGAGGGCTTGCTCTGTCTCATACCTGTTTTATTGAAGACAGCTGTCACCTCGGCTCCCAGGCATTGATACAGAGAAACCCAGTCTTTTGTGTATTTATTTTTTGATCCGCACACATACGTACTTCATCTTGGTCCGCACCTTCATATCATTAACAGAAGGCAGACATTGTTTGGCAAATTTAGTTTTTTGTTTTTTTTTTTTTCTTTTAAGACCTACTTGAATTTAGTATTCCTCCCTACTTGTTTTCCTCCTTTCCAATTATTTTGAGAAGAAAGGAGGAGAAAAGGAATTTCCCCTGAAAGGTTTCCTATTTGAGGTACTTTTGTGATTTCTAAATCAAATGACAATATCACTACTATGTCCTGCACACTGGGCTTGTAGGTATTTCCGAGTACTTTCATACACCTTTTCTCCTTGGATGCTTATAACAGTCTTGTGAGGTGGCTAATGACAGGTATCCTTATTTTATGGATGAAGAAAACAAAGGTAAAAAGGTCATATTTTCTGGTAATTTTTTTTATGTCAGTATAAGATAAAATGTCCTGCTTTGAGCTAAAATGAATATGGAAGAATTTGGCAATCTCCTCTGTTGTTTACAAGGCCTAAGGTATGAACAGGCTGCCATAGTAATATTCCATTGCTTACAAACTTGTTTCTTAGATAGGAAAGGAGTTGCGTTAACAAAAAACGCGACCTAACTATTTTCTTAATATCTAAGGGTGCCTTTAGCCGTCTTGACCCAACTGGAGAATTTGAGAAAGAAATGATTGACAGAATCCCCTGTGGTCGGCTGGGAACTACAGAAGAACTTGCAAATCTTGCTGCTTTTCTTTGTAGTGACTATGCTTCTTGGATTAATGGGGCAGTAAGCATTGTTTCTCTTAACTTTTGGGGGACGTGGATTTGGGGTGGAAAGGCATGTTGTGGAACCAGTCCTGACAATATTGAATATAAATATGATTTAAAATATTTATTTAGCTGCAAACAATATAAAATGTTAATGTAGATTGTTTAGCCTATGGAATTTTTTCATGGATAAATTAATTTTATTAAATGCAAATTATCTTGGAAGACATGCCTTTAAGATGATTTTTAATATCGGGTAGAATTTGAAATTGTGGAGATGGGGGGGGGAAAAAGGATTCTAAAATGAGTTAATCAGATTAGGTTTAATCATCACTTTTGTCTTCAGAATTTGGGCTTTGATTGAAAGTGCCGAGGAGATGTTCCATCCAATCAAGATGAGAGAATGTCTAATGGTTCAGAACCATTTTAAAAGGCGTTAGTTTCAGAATTTTTGCTTTTTTTTTTTTTTCCTTCAGGTCATTAGATTTGATGGTGGAGAGGAAGCATTTATTTCAGGGGAATTCAACAGTCTGAGGAAGGTAATGCCGTTTTGTGAATATAATATAATATTAGCAGCTAAGATACTAAGCTTTAAAAATATGCAAGAACCACATTAACTTGGCTTTCTGTTTGTGTTAGGTCACTAAGGAGCAGTGGGACACAATAGAAGGACTCATCAGGAAGACAAAAGGCTCCTGAGATCACTCTGGCCTTCATCTTGGTTACAGTGGAAATGATACAGTCTATGATCTTTTGAATATTTTCAAGTCTAATAAATTGTTAACAAACAAACACGGACTGGGTGTGTATCGTGCTGGGCCAGCTCTAGGTATACATTTTATATTTAAATATCTGTAAGATGGGAAATTATCCCTTCAGAAGTTTTTTTAAAAATAAAAAAGGCTAGTGAGTAAAGGCTTTGGTGGAGGTAAAATGCTTGGAAATGCAGAGAAGGAAACAGATATTATAACTTGAAAAAGTCAGGAGAATCCTAATGGTCAAAGTAGCATTTGAGTTACATATTAAACCATGCCTATGGGGATGGGGCCTAAAAAAACCAAAGTAGAGGGTATACAGTAGATTTAATGGACTCTGCCTTTTCATTATATTTCCTTTTTTTAAATGTTTATTTGTTTATTTTTGAAAGAGAGAGCGTGCGTGCTAGCGGGGAGAGGGGCAGAGAGGAGCAAGAGAGACAGTCCCAAGCAGGTTCCATGCTCAGCACGGAGCCCCACCTGGGGCTTGATCTCACAACCCTGAGATCATGACCTGAGCTGATATCAAGAGTCATATGCTTAAGCAACTGAGACACCCAGGCACTCCTCCATTATGTTTCCTTTTCACTGGACTTGTGAATTATCTTCTTTAGATAGCTCAATATTAATTCAAAGAAAATTTTACCGGGACCTATTTTATAGCCTGGCATTTTATATGGTACTGAGTATACAACATGAACAATCTACAGCCTTGCCTTCTTGAAATATTATCTAGCAGGATAGAGAGACCTATAAATAATTATTTTTGATGCATTGTGATAATTACTATTCCAGCAGTGTTGAAGTGTGGAAGAGGAAGTAATTCATTCTGACTCTAGTGTTTAGAGAAAGTGACACCTAGGAAATAGTATTCCATCTCAGCTTTAAAAGAAGAGTAGATTTCTCTAGGTAGAGAAGATGAACAAGCTTATAAAATATTTTTGTGTGTAATTTCATTTCATTTCATATTGGGTTTGACTAATTTGTCATCTTGAGGATCAAGTAATAAAGCCATAGTCTCTAGTCTATGTAGCTATAGTTTTGAGCTTATTTTAAAAAAAATGTCTGTTTTGCTGTTACAGGCATCACTCATAAACATGCTCACTGGACTATCCCCATTGCCCAAATTACCAAGAGAGGGGACCAACTTCCATCATACCTCCTCTGAACAGATCTGCAAAGGAATCTAGTGTTCCTGTTTGAATATCTATGTTGTAAGCCCCACACAGACACTCTTACTACGTTCACAGTTAATTGTGCACATAAATTATATTAAATTGTGTACATAAATGGGTAATGTTATAGTTTTGGAATAAGTGGCCTTGACATTCTCAATTATATTGGGCCTTTTAGGATGTCACATGTCTTCACGCTCTTGCAATGCAGGTACCCAGTCTGCATTTTACCTTTAATGCTAACCCTCATTTTCTTCTTGTCTGCCTACATCTTTGTTTTCAAATTATCAGTAGCTCTTATGGTGTAGGAAAAAATAAAAAGGTGCCAGTAGTTATATAAATGAACTTGTATAAGTTTCATCACTTCTTCTTTTCCTCGTTATAAAGTTCAGGATTATAATACCTGTTTGGCGGGGTTCTTATGAGGATCAAGTGAAAGAAAATACTGTAAAATGTAAAATGAATGAATGGTGGGCCCCCCTGTCGTTTGACCTTTTCATTTTTAAGACTTGTTTATCATAGAAAACATGAGAATACAAATGAATAGAAAGCATTAAAAACTAACTTTCTAGGGGCGCCTGAGTGGCTCAGTCGGTTAAGCGTCAGACTTTGGCTCAGGTCGTGATCTCACGGTTTGTGAGTTCGGGCCCCGTGTCGGGCTCTGGGCTGACAGCTCAGAGCCTGGAGTCCGCTTCAGATTATGTGTCTCTCTTTGTCTACCCCTCCACTGCTTGCACTCTGTCTCTCGCATTGTCTCAAAAATAAATAAACATTAAAAAAAAAATTAAAGAAAACCCTAACTTTCTAAAGAAAATACCTGTTAATACTTTGGTATATTTGTTTTTGGTCTTTTGCCTTTTAATTTAATTTTATATTTTATGAAAGTAATTTGTTTATATAATTTGCACAGAAAGAGAACTACCACAGTCCATAGTAAGCTCCTCAGCTTTTAAAACTTTTTTTCCTATAATATACACTCTTTCCCTCCACTAAATCTACCAAGAAAACCATATTTCTAATTTTGCTTAAATTAGTATTCAGTGTTTACATTTTTTATAACTTCATAACTATCGTTTTTTTCCAGTGTTTTTTCAACTTTCCCCTTTTTTTTAATAGTTGAGACTGTATGATAAATCAGGTACTGTTTTTTTAAATAAATCTGATTTTTTTTTGTATTTCATGGTTTATATATATCATACTTGATTTGATTCTTTATTCTCAGAATTGGTTATTTTTATTTCCAGTATAATATAGAAAACTATGATGAGCATCTTTGTGCATGAAAAACCTTTCAGAATTTGGAACTTTTTCCTCCTGACAGATTTCTGGAAGTCACATTATTAATCAAAGGTTATGGAGCTTTTAAAGACCCTGGATACACATTTTAAAATTGGTATTCCTAAGATTTGTATGGGTTTAGAGCACCCTGAGCTGTGTGTGATTGTGCCAGTTTCCACAAATACCTGCCAACATGGGGTAGTCTGATTTTCAAACTATTTCCTCATTTCATAAGGATAAAGCTTCTCTTCAAGTATATGTTTATTTGTTAGTGATATTGAATACTTTTCTACACGATTGAATGTCCTGTTTGTGTTTTTTACCTGTTGGTATCTTCACTGGGTATCATAAAAACTTTGTTTTGTCCAAGTTTTTAGACACATTTTTCTTCTATTAATCATCTCTTAGAGTTTGCTTCTTTATTATATTCTATTACAAATGATGAGTGAGGAAGACGAGCTTGCAAGCATGGAAGAGAAGGCCAGAAAAGAGAGATTATGAGGATATCAATTCATTGAAATTTCTTGCTAGGAAAGAAACATTTTCAGGAAGGCTGCAAGACACATTATTGATGAGTAGTCACTGTCTGTAATGACATACCACCTTGGGGCTGTAACCACATCAATGTTTCATCTTAAGAATTATTAGTTTGTCACTCTACTTAGTACCTTTTCAAAGGGTCCTGCTTCCAACACACTAATGGAAGAGTTAATACTCAGTACATTAAAATAAGGATTGTTGGTGATAATATCACCGATCTTATCATTAATATATGAAAACACCTTCAGGAAACGTGTCACGTATGGAATAACAGTTGTCATATTGTTCTTATGGAAAAAACTAAAGCAGCAAGAATTTAAGTGACTTTGAACAATAGAATTTTAGAGCCGGAAAACCTTAGAAGATACTTCTTAACCCCTTCATTTTATATCTGAGGGAACTGAGAACTCAGGGAAGTTATGAATATGCCTAAGGTCACTCCATCAGTCAAGGCCATTTTCTTCCCAATTAGAACATTTCTTGGGATCCTAATTTAAAACCAAGAGGCAATAACAGGGTCTTTATGACCTACAGTTCTATTGCAAAAGCCTTCAAGGGGAAAAAGCTTATAAAATTTTTTGTTGTTGATCAATTTTATTATTTTGTTCATTAAACATAAAACTATTAGGCTTTCGTGAATTCATTCTCAACTTCAATCCCTTTAACTTGAATTTTCTTCTAAAGTCTTCTTTTTTTTAATGTTTGTTTATTTTTGAGAGGGAGGGAGAGAGAGACAGCAGGTGAGGGGTAGATAGAGAGGGAGACACAGAATCCGAAGCAGGCTCCAGGCTCTGAGCTGTCAGCACAGAACCATACGCGGGGCTCAAACTCATGAACTGTGAGATCGTGATCTGAGCCAAAGCCAGACGCTTAACCGACTGAGCTACCCGGGCGCCCCTCTTCTAAAGTCTTCTATTTCTCAACTGTGAGGTAAAATAATCCTTGTGTTTGGAGACAGGATAAATGGCACTTAGCATAAAATCAACTAATTCTGGCAGAGGAGATCTTGCCTGCTCTGCCTCACACTCTGCCCTCTACCCAGGCTCTGCCACAGCAGCTTTCCTTCTGTTCCTAGGGGTTCTTCGACCTACAACCTTTGCACTAGCTGCTCCTTTGTTCTAGGAATGTGCTTCTCTAAATCCCTGCTCATGCACCATTAATTTCTTGAAACTTTTTGTTTGATGTATGATTTCTTAAGGTACACAAACCGAATTATCGCAAAATGAATACACGTGTGTCAACACAACCCAGGTGAAAAACAACATCACCAGGAGTCCCGAAGCCTTGCTTGTGTCTCTCATCATGACTTAACCTGCTGTAAAACGGGTCACTCTCTTGACTTCTACCACCATAGCTAAGCTACTTTTGAAGCTTACATAAAGTAGAATCATATGCTATGTATTACCCTGTTTCTGGTTTTTATCTGTGTCTCAATTCTTTATGCATTCTCATTGCTACATAACAATGTGGTATGAATACACCACAATTCATATGTTAGTCCTGCTATTGGTGGGCATTGGGGTTTCTAGTTTGGGGTTAGGCCAAATACAATGCGACTGTAAGCATTCTTTTGGTGACAACGCAGACCTTTCTCTGTTAGGTTGATAAAACCTAGCAGTGAAATTGCTGGGATATAAGGCGTGTATACATTCACACTTAGTAGACACTGCCACAGTGCTTTCCAAAATCATCCCAGTTTAACCTCCCACCCGGCAGTAAGAATTTCCACTGTGCCACGCCCTCACCAATACTTAGCATTTAAGATCTCTTTATTTTTTTTTTAAGTGTATTTCTTTATTTTGAGAGACAAAAAGAGTGCGATCGGGGGAGGGGCAGAGAGAGAGAATCCCAAGCAGCCTCCGCAGAGTCAGAGCAGACCCCGACATGGGGCTCGACCTCACAAACCCCAAGATCATGACCTGAACTGGAACCGAGAGCTGGATGCTCAACCGACGGAGCCAGCAAAGCGCCCCTCAGAATCCCTTTAATTTTAACCTTTCTGATAAGTGTGTGGCGGTATCTCATTTGTTTTAATTTGCATTTCTCATTACTAATAAAGTTGATTACTTTTATTTATTTTGGCTGTTTAGAGAGCTTTTTTATTTGTAAAATGCCTGTTCAACTTTCTTACACATTTTTTCTACCGGGTTATGCTTTTAAAATTAATTTTTGGAGTAACGATTATATATCTCTGGATAAGTACCTTTGTCAATTATATGTGCTACAAATTGTTGGAGGAGGTCATCGGGAGGACGTGACCGCTGGTTGACCCGAGAGCTGCACCTGGGCAATCAGAGGGTTCTCATCCCCTTGGAATGTTGGTTCCACGTACCCACTGTTTCCTGGCTGGAGCAGTTTTCAAACATGAAGCCTCGAGTCAGCAACGTGTTGTTGAAACTACCTGGACTCTCTGTTCGTGCTCTTTCTCCCTCAAAAATGAATAAACGTTAAAAAAAAAAAAAGATTCCGGTGGGTGAGTATGAAGATTTATCCGTTTTATCCGTCCTGGGGTTATTCAAGACAAGCCTCCTGAGTAAGTTCCCTTGTTTATTACTCTGCCACCTATAATTTGGAATCCTGTTTCTTTCTTCAGTCTCTCCCTGCCCTCTGTGTATGGGGAAGAATTTCAGATTTCACCTGGAAAGCTCCCAAGGTTTTGAGCCAACCCAAATATCTTCTCACACTCTGATGTTTGATTTTTTTTACTCTCTTAACAGTGACTTTTTTTTTGAGGGGGGGTGGGCAATAGAGTTCTTAAGGTTAATAGGGTCCAATTACTCAATGTTTTTTCATAATTGGTTGTTAAGGAATCTTTCCATGCATGAGGGATGGAAGATACTCTAACACATTGTTGTCTGTATACCTTTTGCACTTGGATTGATAATGTACCTGGAATGAATTTTGTTTGTAATCTGAGGTAGGTGTGCATAAGTTACCTTACATCTGCCCTGTCAGATTCCTTTACTCTCTTCTGTTTTCTGCTCCAGGAGGCAGGCCCATCACTTAGAAGGAAGTGTGACTGATTTAGCTGAGCTGTAAGAATTTCTTTCCCTGATAGAGCTCAGGAGTTCAAGTTCACCATGATAGGCCAAGTGCTAGATTCATGACCATTATTCCTATGGGCTTTCTAGGAAGTGACCCCAGATATCAGACTTTTATCGCTGTTGTTTTCCTTTTAAAAAAATCATATGTATTTATTTTTGAGAGAGAGGAAGAGAGAGAGCGTGAGTAGGGGAGGGGCAGAGAGAGAGGGAGACACAGAATCCAAAGCAGGCTCCAGGCTCTGAGCTGTCAGCACAGAGCCTGATGTGGGTCTTGAACTCACAAACAGTGAGATCATGACCTGAGCTGAAGTCCGACGCTTAACCGACTGAGCCACCCAGGCACCCCTTATTTTCTTCTTCAATGCTACAATGGTAAGAGTGCCAAGCCTGCCCTCATTTTGGTATATACTTTGTAATTAACAGCTATTTTCATCTGTCACGAACAGATGAATGTAAGAAATTCTGTATATTCCTATTCCTTTGGAAAAAATCTTTCACAAAGAACTATTTGATTATGTCAGTTGGGCAAAAAACTTCAAATATTTGGATTTTGGGGGATTTCTTTGTTTGTAAATCTTATTGTTGGAGGCTTCTCTTCATAAGACATACAATGATTCACTGAGGCAGGCAGATCTACATTTATTTAGATTTCTTAGGCCATAATAACTTGAGCATCCTACATTTCCACCTGGATTGATTACCAGTTACATGTCCACTGACTTTTTGAGGAAGAAGCAAAAATACAAGCAATGAGTTATTTTCCTCTTTATTCTTAGTCGTTAAATTCAACCTAAGGTCAGTGCTTCCATTTACACACTAGAAGCAAAGCCAATCTAATACATCATTTTGATAAATTTTATTTTTTGACAGATCTATTTTCTGTTCATCCTTGAGGGAAAGAGATACCTCACTTTTATTTTGTCGTGATTTCTATGAATTGAGAAAAGTAGTGCTGAATTTATAGAATTGGGGACATTTAAACTGATCTAGAACCATTAATTCTTTGGTGGTAACTTTGTAAATTTCATAAAGACACATAACTCTTAGCTCTCTGCTTCACAATCAAAGAATCCGAAGTCACCAACCATTACATGTCAGGTATAACCAGTATAGGATATTCTAGCTACAAATATATGAAACTGACTTGGATGTAGGTCAAAAGAACGTTTTAGAATCTCCCTTGCTAAGTATGATAAATGATTACATTAGTATTTCTCTTCAGATGTTATTTTTAACTCATTTGAAACTATTTGCAGATAGAAATAGAACTATTTTGAATGCTGATCTCAATATGAAATATATAGAATTCACAGAATACACAAAATTTTGATGATATAACATTCAACAATCAGGGTGCTATGAATTTAACATTAAAAGTTAATTATGTAGTAAAAAATAGAGTTGTTATAGCTAGAAAAAAATATTTTCAGAGGCAGCAGACACCCTTGGTGGAAATGGACAGTCCTACATGGAAAGAAAATCCAGGAAGTATGCAAAGTAGACACCAGGATACTCGGCATATATAATTTAATCAGAGATCACACAATATGACATAAAAACAGCAGTTGACTAGAATAATTATAATTTGCAACACGTGAAAACAGTTTAGAAAATGGATTAAGGTCACACTCTCTGACAGTAGGCTTGTTGGAAATACAGATGTAGAATCAGACAGATTTATGTTTCATCTGGTGCTACTCTTCCTTGTCATCAAATTAACTTGAACCAATAGCTTGGTATGGATTCAAGCAGTAGACGTGTTGTTGATTAATTAACTAAGTCTTGTCTAGTGAGACTGTTAACCTCATAGAGCCACAAATAACTAACTATTGATTGATATTTTGGTATTTTAGATGCAAAAGCACATTCCTCCTAATAATTGGAAATACAGCTTAAAACTATCTTGTGGGACAGACCTATGATTGTCTGAAGCGGTAACTTGTTAGGTATAATTCTCCTATTCAGTGACACATGTGCATTTACACATCAGAGACTAGAATTTTAGAGATTAATCCTAATGGAATTTTTAGGGAAATCATGTCCAACTATATTTGTGACAGCAAGAATGTGTTCGGTTATTTTTTGTTCCCAGTTGGGTGTATTGGCTGGCCTGAGCCTAAGACGTTCTTTTCCAATCATGTAGTTACAAAAACTGTACATTACAAACAGTGTAGAAACAAGCTGAAAAGAAAGTGCCACACATCCTGGGTAATTAGCTATATGCAGTTAAATTTACAGATACAAAAGAAAATACAGCCTACTCCCTTATAGTGCACAGTTATTTTTTAGATACAATGTATCGCTAGTAAGTGGTCATGGTCATTAACTCTAGTTGTCTCCAGCACAGAGAATGAGAGCAAGATCCGTTCGGTACAGCTTTCCTCCATCTGATAAAGCCATTATGCTCTTCTTGTATGTTGGAATATTATTAATATCCAGGTCCTGTATAGAACATAGATGGCATTGTTATCCAGTTAAATATGGAAGTTAATTAACCACTGTCAAGTGATAAAACATAGGATGAAAACTGCTTGCTACATCAATCCATTAAGAGCTGGATTGAAATCTTACACTAAAGTGAATAATCACAAGGTTGTTTTAAAATATATTTATCACAGTTACACTGATTTAGGCCAGTGCCAAATCAGGTTAAGAATTGAATTCTACTGCTGCTGCTGTATAAATCTTTAAAGTAGACTTCCAAAAATGGATGTGTGGTGGATGGATCCTTATAGTCTGCCTAAAAAGTAAGTGGCATGGTAACAAAATTACCTGTTTATTCTTCTCACACAGATCCTTCAGTAGAGCATCCAGTTCATTTTCATCTATGTACCCATTGCCATCCTGAGGGAGCAGAAAAAAACCAGTATACAACCAACTGAGCAATAACGGGGGATGTAATAAACAGAAACAATCGAAATCCTCAGAAATCTCACTGGCAGATATTCCAATGTCTTCATGTCCGACCCTCAAGATGCTTAATTGCTCCCGATGTCCAAAATACATGTGAATTGCCTCTCATTCAACACCTTACATTTATAAAACACTTTGAACTTTTCAAAGCACTTTCAGATTTAACATTTCATCTTATGTTAACAATATCACCTCCTGTTGAAGTAATTAAGTGGTCATAAATACGTTCATGTGAATGAGGACCCTGAGGCCTGGGGAGGCTATGTGACTAGCCTGATGTCACAGCAGGTAGTGGCAGAGCTATGCTAGAGCCCAAGAGGTCAGATTTGGTCCAGAAGTAGAGAAATTAGAAGAAAATAAAGGACGTCAACTATTGACATTACTAACAAACTTTCCTCATGTGCATGATGTCACCATCTATCACATGGTGGGGAGGATTTTGCTGGATGTTTTCAACTAACTTAATCCTCATTCCACCCTGTAAAGTGGGTATTATTATCTTCTGTTTACAAATGAGGAAACTGAGGTTGAGAGGAGTTTGGTGTCTTATTTAAAGCCTCAAAATAGATAAATTACAGCATGGGATTGGAATCCAGATTCGTCTGATTGGGACATACCATAATACATTTCCTGTGACAAGAATGAATTGGCTGAGTAATTTTAATAGCTCCTGTTACTTTTAATATGGACCTTTAGTTTGAGAGATTTGTTTTCACTGAAGTGAGCATTTTCCAAACTCTCCTAAACAATCAAATTATAGATAAAAATGAACTTTTACCTGATCATATAACTCAAAAGCTTTATTGAACTCTTTCCCACACATTTTGACTCCCTGGGTGATAGAGAAGAGAGAAAAGGTTAAAATGCTACTATTGTATTTCATTGTGTTTCCCTTGGCAAATCTCCCACAGTCTAACTTTCCAAGGAAAATAATATTTACAGTAGGGAAAAGAGAAATACCTGAAATTTCAGAAGAAAATTCTCCTGTACTGGTAGTAACCTTTTGAGAGAGAAATATTAATAGATGAGATTTTCCGGACAAGGATCAACTTATTATAATATCCATGTATTTCCTAAACTCACCTGGCCATCTCAGTTAATTCCAGCTTCCCATCATTATTCGAATCAAATAATTTCAGCTGAAAGACAGAATATTATTGTTGTAGCCATTGAAGAATGATTTATTGCAGGAAGGAGAAGAAAATTAAAAGTAAAGCACTGTGAGTTATCAATTACTTATACAGGCAGCAAAATTCTAGAAACTAGCTTTTATTAAGCTTTGAGTAAATTTTTAGTTCTGTAAGTTGTGTCAATTGCCAGAGTATATCAGGACAATGTAGAATAGTCAAACAGAGCAATAGTGATCTTAGCTAGATTCTAGAATACCATCATTTATTTTTCTTGCAAGTATGTGTATGTATCAAGATGTGAGAGAGAATGTGTCTGGCAATATATAGCACACCCTAAAACTCTCCAAAGAATGATATGAGAATAAACATTTGTTTCCTTCTTTTAGAGCATAAACTTACAGACAGAAGCAATAGACTTCTTTTGAAGAAGAATGAATAAATTCTTAGAGAATAGAGTTTTTGCATCATTTTCAATTGTTTTATTTACCCTCGGATACTAGCTACCTCCTCATTGCACTTACAGGTACATCATATACCAAGACACGTCCAGATATATAAATACACTCCTACCCTTATTCAGGAAACATTCATGTTTTTAGAAAGTAGCAACTACTGCTGTACTATATTACATGGAAGGATTATAGATGAAATGTGTTAAAATATATAA
Organism: Panthera uncia; assembly: GCF_023721935.1. Classification (NCBI taxonomy): domain Eukaryota; kingdom Metazoa; phylum Chordata; class Mammalia; order Carnivora; family Felidae; genus Panthera; species Panthera uncia. Next base: position 45,651,196 of record NC_064812.1, on the reverse strand, counting down.
AGTTTGCACATTACACATGTGAAAAAGCAACACTTTTGTTTTTAAAGAAAGGAATGTTATCAGGGTCATAATGGATATAGGTTTAGTGAAGTCTCTTTAGGGAGAAAAAGAAGAGTCTATGGTTTCAGATGTTCTAACATTCCTTGTAGGAGGCAGATTTTTTTTCAGGGTCCGATACTGACACATTTTACAATCTATTGACCATGAGTCCTAATATTGTCAAACTGTCTACCAAGACATTGGACTTGATCACACAATTTAGTGTCCATAGGGGAATATTTCTCAACATATATATTTAAATTTTAATTAGTTCTTGATTAATTTGCCTCTCAGATTTGAACTGGTTTATGACATTGAATCAGATACGCCAGGCCAATCCAACAGGGGGGAAACTCCCATCTGAGTGGTTTTTAAAAGACTGCTTCAAATTTCCACCTGGAAGGAGTCTTTACTTTAAATAGACATCCCATAAGACTGGCACAAAACAGAAAACTAATAAATGTAGGTTATTGTCCATTTCCAGAAGTTATTCAGATCTGTCCACTGTGACACATTTGTATGCTAATGCTATGACAAGTAGATAGAAAAGGATACTTCCTTGCAATGAAAATTTTTAATCGTTTTGAAATTAAAGATTAGTCTCACTCCATAATCTCACTGTATAGTGAATAAGACAACAGTAAAGTTCTAGTGTTTTTCTTTTCCCTACATCAAAGTAGGATGGGCTGAAAGTAAGCCTCAATTACATCAAATATAATCAAACCTTTTATAAGATGACTTTCCAGGGTAACTAAAAAGTCTAACCCCTTTATCAACCTAATATAACATCATTTTTATAATATACACTTATATTTTATGGGTTTTTATTTTAAAACTGTAAGAATTTACTGTACATTTACAGTACTTAAACCACATATATGTACTGATATGGATAATTTAAAATTTTGCCTGAATTTCAAAAACTAATTAAAATGTTGCCAAAATAGTGGTCCATAGTTTAATCAGTTTGGCAAAGAATTTTCTTCATAGTCTTAATTCTGTGAGTCAAAATGAAGAAACTACCCACTTGAAATTAATGACCTTCATGGGCACTGGATTATTCTACCTAGAACTTCATAAATGTGTTCATTCCTAAATCATTAAGGGCTTATGTGTAAAGCAATTTTCTTGGCTCTATTATCAATATTCTATAAGAGGTCTTGGTTATACTATTTATCATAGCATCAGGGTACATTTGGAATGCCTCACTCAAAGTTTGGTGATATAGTTACACAGGCTTTGTAAGAAAAATGATGTTTTATAGATAAAAATTACCCAGTTCCACAAGAAAAGAAATACTCGTGTTGATTACTTATGTTAAAGCCAAAGATAACAGCTCTCACTCAGCCTCACAAGGTGTAAACATCCTGAAGTATTTCACTTTTCAAGTGAAATGATACCTGTGTGCAAGTGATGCCCATACCATGGTTTATTTCATGTATCCTCCATAGCCTTGGGAATTAACAAGAACATAGTAATATTTCATAGACCCTGGGTTACAGTCTCTCCAAGATCAGTCTTACCATCAGGTCTGTATACTCAGCTAGTTTTGTATCATCAACAGTCTTGTTTGCTTTTTCCAGCAGGTCCTTTAGAAAGTTCTGTTAAGACAAAGAACGCTCAGATAAATGTCATCAGTAACCTACAGTCTGCTTTCATTTCAGGCCGCCCTGAAATGGAACATCCCAAGAATGCAAAGAAGGCCTCTTTTTGAGGGTAGAACTGGGCGAGGAGAAGACCTTAGAAGGGACATTATTCTACACGGTTCACGTGGCATTCCAATGATGCCGCTGCCTTTGACAGGTATATCTGCCTTATGTGTTATAGTCTGTGTTGCACTGCTTTTGTGACTTCAGTTAAATGAGTATCTGGGTTGTGCACTGTGTAGGAATCTGAGTACAAGCTTGTACACCAACCAGCCCAATGGATGCATTTCTACATAATGTTATCTTCACAAAGGCGCGTATGACTTTTCTAAGAAACACAAGGGCCCCTCTCTGTGCCTTTGTAACATGAGTGAAAATTCTTAGTGAGCCAGATGGAGAACCACCTCTAATTTCTAGTGGATTTTCTTTCCTTGCAAGCTGTATTTTCACATCAGCTTTTGACCACTAGGAAGCTTGTTTCACTGAAGGGCCAGTCAGTTAACTTTTAGGCTTGATGCTGTCCCAAGCACCTTGGAGAGAATGCTTCAGCTGGTTGTTCAGACTAAAACAGCTGGCCACAGATGATATTATCTAATCCTTGAAGGATATATGAATCATATTAAAATAGAGATTATTGTGGGAAGGATGAAAAAAGATGATTATTAATTTGACAGTTGGAGTTTAGGAGTGAGTTTACTTTAAAAAAAAAAAGAAATAAAAAGCTTTATGAAAGCCACATAAAAGTGTTAGCACTCAGGCATATGATAATCATTTTGTCTAGTGCTGTTCATTTGCAACTTCTTTATTATTTTCAGAAAATGAATTAAAGCAGTTATGGAAAACTGAGCAAATACTATGCTTGGATATTATTGAAGGATTGGGTATCTTTGGTTCTGTAGTGGTTTTTCTGTTTCCCAAATGTACCAGTTCTGCTGGGCTGATTTAACTTCATTCTTTCTGAGAAAGGAGACCTTTTTCTTTGTTTGATTAAATTTATTTTCATTTCAAGCATTGCACTTCAAAGCCAAAGTGAAGCATGGAAAATTCAAAGTTATCTATTGGGGGTGAATTTTATTTTTGAGCCTTATGAGCCTTTTGTCAGAGATTAATTGGGTTAAAAAGCCTCATCAGAGACTAAAATGGTGGTCACAAAAATAGCCTGGGAGAAACCTCGGGACGCTGAGATTCAAAGTCGTGTCTGAGAGCAAGTGATGTTTTACTCTATTATGGATCTTAAAATTAGTTTTCTTGAAAGATCCATTAAAAAAGAATGCCAACTTATCTTTAAAATTCCCCAGAGAGGAGGACTTCTATTTAGAATCTCTTTCTGAGAATAAAATGTAGAACAAAGAAGGTCAGTATTGGAAATGAGCTAAGGTTTTCATTATGAACTTGAAAACGATTATTTTTTTGGTCCTGTAGAATAAAAACACAAGTTTAACTGTCACCTTGTGAGCTCTAGGTTGTTGTGTTGCAAGTTTGTGTAAAAGACCTTGTTTTCACATTTAAAATGTTTATATTTCCAAGAAGCTGCTGTTGAATGTGTTTTAGCAATTTTACAGTGGTACAAACATCCTAGTTCCATCTCTAAAACTGTATGTGAATGGGGCCTCTGGATGGCTCAGTCAGTTAAGCGTCTCTTGATTTTGGCTCAGGCCATGGTCTCACGGCTTGTGAGTTCAAGCCCCATGTCAGGCTCTGTGCTGTCCTTGTGGAACCTGCTTGGAATTCTCTCTCTCTGCCCCTCCTCCCATCTCAGAATAAACAAAAATAAAAAACTTAAAAAAAAAACTGTATGTGACTTAAACCGTGTTAAACCATGATGAGGAAATGGTATTTGATATTCCTATCTCCACACAGGACAACAGGAGAGGTAGCTCTTGATGCCTGAAGCTTGGAAGTATGTGGTGTTGTGGGGGGAAAAAAACATCATTAACATTATCAGATCGTCTAGATTCTTTTCATAAGCAGCTAGGTAACTTTGAAAAATTATCCAATCTCTGTAAATTTCACCTTCTCTGCGTGGTGGGAATGATAATACCTGCCTTGCAAGTTTTCTGTGAGGATTAAATGTCAAAATTCATTTCAAGCCCCTAGTACTCTACCAGCCACATAGTACTGAGCACCACATAGGTGCTCAGTAAGTATCAATTTGCCTCCCTTTTAGTTATTCTATTTCCTGCAGATAGACAAAATAGGATCTTCTGGACTGAGAAGTCTTGGGGACGATTTGAGGAAATGAGAGAAAGATGTTGCCATACTTCTGAAAGACTAGTAAATTACTGAGTTCCTGAACTACTGAGTTCATGAATAATGTAATTTATTGTGCCTCGTGAATGTCACAAAATCTTTCATGCACAGAATTTTACTTGAGCTTCACGATAAATCTGAGAGGAAGGTATTATTACCCCCATTTGAAAGATGAAAAATCAGACAGAATAACTTGATTTCTAGACCACTTTGCCTTCTCCTTTGTATCTTCTTCCTCCCCCACCAGCTCCTCTGTACGTTTGTGAGAGGTAAGTTCCTAAATTCACTTTCAAAGTTGCAACTTTTCAGAAGTGGGATCGTGCGAGGACTCTGTCGTTCTTGTTGAGAGGCAGAAGGTGGTATGGAATGTCGAGGGAACTTGGAGGCAGAGGAGTCTGGGTTTAAACACTGCAGCCCCGTGTCTTCATTCAGTGTCGCCTTAGCGCATCACTAAACTTCTCTTTATCTCTTTCCTCAGGAGCGTAGTACTAACTTCAGAACTCAGGTGGAGATTAGGTAAAAGAATGTGCATAACATATAGTAGGTGTCCAATACTTGTCTCTCTTTCTCTTGAGAGAGAAATCTCTTTATATTAGTTGTTTAATTCATAAAATAAAATGGCAAATTTCAATGAAAAGGAGTGTCTTCTTTGGCTTAGTATCCTGTTATATCTGACTATCTAGTATAACAATTTGTTTGCACCACAGAAAATGCTAATTTCTTTTGCATTGCTGAATAGAACTGAAGACATACTTGAAGTCTCTTGTTTCATCTGGTACTTCATTAACAATGTGGAAGAGTGGGGGAAAGTGTGCCGTTGCTCAACAGTTAGTTGCTTTCGTGGGAGGCTTTTTAAAATGTTACAGAGTTCATAACTGTATTTAAAAGGAAAAAGAAAGCTTAGCACACGTATTTATTTGCTTACCTTAAGCTCCTCCGTTTCTATGAAGCCGCTGTGATCAGTATCATACTTTCTCCATGTCTGTAAGTAATTTGGGATAAGGAAAACCAAACACATTAAAAAAAAAAAAGCCACCATTTTCTTGCGTTAAGTAGCTTTCTGAAGACCTCCCTCATTGACAGGGCTCTGTTTTACCTTCATGAATTCCTCACAGGACTTCAGCTGCTGGCATCGGAAGAGCAGCAGGAAGTTCTCTTCTGTCGGTAACACGTGAGCCAACTGAAAAAGTTGTGAAAAGTTGTTGTAAAGAAAGCAAGCCTCTGTCATTACTTCCTGCTTAGTTCTTTTTGAACATATTTATTCGAAGCAGTTTTATTGCTTAGAAAGCCGGGAGAGGAAAAACGTTAGGAATGACCTTCCCTTGCTGATACTTTGTTCCTACACAGAGCCGGTGTCTTTTCCAATGCTTGGGTGGCCTTGCCTGGCTGGCTGGCTGGCTGGTCCGCGTGCACCCAGAAAGCTCAGATAGGACTGGTTGGACCACTCCTCATCTGAGCAGATTCATCCCGGCCTTCACCTCTTCTGTGCCACAGAGCAGTCTTGTTCCTCTCAGGGCGCATATAATGTGGGGTACATACATGTCAATGTGGGGACGTACATGTCAAGTAGAAGGAAAGAAACTATGAGAAATGTGAATGTAGTGGAAAGGAAGAAAGGGAAGCAATGAATTCCTGGGTCTGAGGAGAAAGCCTAGAGATGCGAGGAAGATACACTAAAGATACTTGTAAGGCAGTGGAAAGAGAGGTGGGAAGACAACTCAAGATGAACAGTGGAACTAAACAGAAAGAGGGAAAATCTGTTCTTAAACTGTTGGTTTCATCCAAGAGGGTGCCCACTGTTGGAACCAGGGCCCGGGTTTATGATCCCCATTTCAACACTATGACCTGTCTCTTTAGATCTCATTTCATAACTCAGTTCTCTTGCTCCCCTCCTTTTTTTTGGAAGATAAAAGGGCTCCAGATCCCATTTTAAGATGATTGTAATCTATCTATTGTGTGCAGGGAGGGTGGGAGCTGGATTGATGGCCTCACTGCAGGCATGGGTTCTATTCTTGGCTCAGCTGCTAATTAGCTGTGGTCCCCAGCAACTCCCTCAGCCACCTCTGGAACTTAGTACTCTCATCACTACAATAAGGAATTGAAGTAGAAACCAACATCTCTTAAATGTACTGGGTTCAAAAGGACTTTGAGAATCTTGTAGAATCACCATATCTTCACCATTAAAGAATGAACCTACACAAACTATATTTCATCTGATTTCCAGAAGTTGATGATTCACTTGAAATTCAGGCATGGATGCTCATCCCTGGATTTTAGCCCAAGAACCTATGGTATGGATCAACTTAAGTTCAGTATAAGTTCCAAAGTTTCTACTAAATTATAGGAAAGACTAGCTCCCCACCCCCTCCTTTAAAAAGTTTCATCTGCTGAGGGGTATTAAAAAATAAAATTTAATAGAAAACATATCATTCCAACTTATATGCAAGTAACCTCTGCTTTTTTATGCCCATATAATATGTCCTTTCACTTGTTTTTGGGTCTTTAAAATGATACCTCAAACCAGATCCATTCAGTTTGTAGACACTACATATGGAAGTGAAACTGAGAACAGACCCAAATATCTTACTAGGATATTAATATGACTCAGTCAGAAAACGTTTCTTATTTTGAAACAAAGGTCACTAGTATAGTTGTATATTAACATAAGCATTCATTTAGGGAATAGGAAATAGCAAGTAGCAATTCTCCTATTTATTGGTATGTAACTTGTCAGATACCACTTTGTAGGTTGTCGGACCATCCATTTCAGGAGGGCAGAGGCTGCTCTTCGTCTTCATCTGCTGAATGCCCAGAGTGTGCTCAGCCATGCTTTATGCCTGACATAAATGCTTGTGGATTGGTTGATAATTTCACTTCATTAAACATACCTACTTAACATGACTTATAGTATTCATTTTTACTGTCTCCATTGTAATTTTCTATATTGCTTGTATTTTAATAACTCAGTATTTTGAACACAAAATAATTTTTCTGAAAAAATTATACTTATTAAAATCCTCCAAATTCATGAAAACAGAAAAAAATAAAAGAATGAACTAGCAAGCAATTACAAAATGTAAAGTAAGGGAGAATTTTAACCATCTTTGTTTTGAAAATTAAAGTTCATGTAACTTGCATTAAGTTTAGATGTCTCTAGAATGTCAAATATAGAGATGGTAAAAATTGTTCTCCATGTCTAGTATAAATGTATGTTTCTTTTGCCATGCCATTTTGGTCCTACATGGTTTCATTATTTACAAAAATATAGATTGAAACTACATTTGACATATTCAATCTATTAATTTGAACTATTAATGTTAAACTGAATATAGAGCCATCCCACTTTATAGACATTAAAAAGGAGTCTTAAACATGTAAATGATTATAATAAGACAAGCTAGCCATTAAAAGAGACACAATGAGGTGAGCCTGGGTAGCTCGATCAGCTAAGAGTCCGACTTCGGCTCAGGTCATGATCTTAAGGTGCATGGTTTGAACCCTACATCAGGCTCTGTGCTGACAGCTCAGAGCCTGGAGTCTGTTTTGGATTCTGTGTCTTCCTCTTTCTCTGTCCCTCCCCCACTTGTTCTCTCTCTCTCTCTCTCTCTCTCAAAAATAAACATTAAAAAATTTATAAAACAGATTGACACCGGAATAAATGTGAATAGGATGTAGGTATAGTGAACACAAAGAAATCATCTTTTTTTAAAGGTGTGTTTCACAATGTAATGGTCCTGCTATTGATGTTTCCATCAACACACTGTGCATCAATGTTCAAATTTCAGAGCTGGGTGCAGTAGCTCTCCAACTCTGGTGTCTAAGAGTGTATCTACAAAGTGTGAGAGGCCTTTTATTGAAGGTGTCAAGTAAGGCTGCTTTATTCTCAGATTTGCTAAGTCTCTGCGGTCCATGCAAGTATTCGGTCCTGCCTGTTCCAAGGTTTTTGCTAATTTCTTAATTCTTGGGCTACCTGCCTGCTTTTTTATGAACTCTCAAAACTCTGTTGTGAGTTGGAAAAGAGAGCGAAGAATAACTGCAGGGGAACGAATAGAAGGCAGACAGTTGTGACCAGAAACCCTCAAAGCTTCAGTTGTGAGAACTGGTTACTTGTCACTGAGAGTTGGGAAGGAAAAGTGTGTTTGCCTGTCTCTCCTAGATATAAATGCAGACTATATATGAGGATAGTGTCTGTGTCTTATTTACTGTTTCTCTGCCCAGAACCTGCAAACATTTCAGTAAATATCTTACTAAACCTATGAATGAAGGCAATTGACTATGGTCTACTGTCAGCAAAGGCTGTATATAAATAGAGATTTCCTTTAGAGATAATTCAAACAACTTATTACTGAATTATGGATAGAGATTGGGATGGATATTGTGGTATTCCACCCAGAGCTCCCTTTAGGTCCTGACAGTGTTACTTTGAGAGAGTCTTTGGGGGTGACTTTGGGAGATTATCTAGGCTGAAGAGAACTGCCTTCCCAAGGAGCCAGTGTCCCAAGAGTGATCCACGTGGAGATAAAAAACAAAACAAAACAAAAACCACAGCCCTGTCACACAACTTGAGACTGGCCATCCCAGCTTTAGAGCCCACTGTAGCATCAGCTAAAGCCTCCGTTAAGACTGTATCACAGCCCCTAGTCTCTCTCTGCCCAGTCCTGTTCTTTTCATTTCCTTTCAATAGGTATTGGTCCCAAGAGCATTTCTGAATAAACTTCCTTAAACTGCTAATTTTCAACTTAGATCTGTTTCCCAGAGAACTGAACATGTCACAGGTTTTTTTTTTTTTTTTTTTTTTTTTTTTTTTTACATCTTTCTTTTATTCCTAGGTATTATGTAGAACTCCTGCCTTACATTTTGAAGTAGGTTGAAAGTCCTTGCTATAGCTCATGTAGCTGTGATTCAGAACCTATTAGGCACTGCACTGGATGCTGGGGATTCATAGTCACTGCTGGTAAGAACCTTATAGGGAGGCAGATAATTTCAAAGATTTTCCCTACAATTTCAGAAAAGTAGATATAGTGATAAAGGTAAGTATTAGGTGCAAGGAGAGCACATACGAAGGGCAATTTTTTACTAGAAACCTAATGCCCGAGCTAAATAAGTCAAAGCACATATGAGGCATAATTCTTAACTCTTGAAGACATTCATGGTACATGTTAACCTCCTTCAGCACATATTAACAAAGCATTCACTTATTTCATTTGGGAACCAGAGAAGTATTTTTCCTAGGCAATTAAGTGACTCCAGGAAATTTGGAAGGCAAATAATCCCATATAAATTTAAGACAAGTTGAGTTTAACAATTAGAATATGAAAAATTATATAAGAAGTGGGAAAAAGGGTTGGCATTCAGAATGGTGTAGATTTTTAGTTTTTTTTTTAAATATATTCTAGCAAATATATTTATTGAGATTTTACAGTGTGCTGGGGTTGATCCATTTGTTTGACATGCTTTATCAAATTTGATGTTGGTCCTCCTATACCATCCCTGTTTACAGACAAGGAAACAGAGGCAGAATGGATAAATGAACTGCTATCAGACAGTTTATAGTTTGAGCCAGGTTTGAAATCAGATAGTCTGACTTTCTTCACTTTTAGGTCCTCGTCTGTAACCTTCATCACCCTCCATTAAAATCTTCAATCAAAAACGTTTTCCTAATCATTTAAAAACATGCAGCCAGAGGGAAGTTTTTAATCTGATTTCATTGTCCATCATTTCCCCAAATTCTGAGGTGGAAAAGTAGTCTGCCATGAAAAATTACATTCACTAGAGCTAAACTCATATGCTCAAATCCCACTGTGGAAGAAAAGAGGGAAAGTCTACAGAAGTGTCTGCTTCCCTCGGAGGGTTGTTACAGTTTTAGGATTAAAATAGCTTTTAGATCTATTTTTTTCAGTGGATGTACTGACCTGGACAAATAGATAGAATAAAACTGGAGAGGGTGGTAGATTCTCACATGTTGCCCAAGGGATCAGGTGAAAAGCTTACATATTTGATATCTAAGGGAAATATCTATGCTTATTAGAAATTTCTTCTCTGGTGCTCACGTTATCTGCTGAATCATTCAGCCTTCCTGTTTTAATTATTTTAATCAGCCTTCTCTGAAATAGAGCTATTAGTCTGAATAAATTTAGAACAGTTTTTTGACTGTCATGGTATTTGTTCAGTTTTCTCAGAATTTCAGTGCTGCTGTTTTCAGTTCGTATTAGGAATCTCTTTATATTTGTGTGAATTTTAAAATCTATTTAAAGACATGAAATTTAAAAGTCCAGAGGAAAGATATCTATATATTACCCTTCATTTTAAATATTTCTAGATAGCAAAAGTATGTTGTTGGCAAGGTCAGTGCACTTCAGGACAGAACTTTGAAAATTAATCACTGTATTTTCTGATCTTTTGAGCAACATATCTCACTTAAAGCCAAATCACTTTAGCCCATTTCCAACAGGAAAGCAGACGACCACATGAATATCATTTGGCTTACCTTGATTAGATTTTGATGAGCCCATGAATACACCTATTAAATATGTAGGCAAATCTACTTTCTTTTCCGTTTGAACACCAAAGTTACAGTATCTTGATATGGGTAGGTAGATTATCACATATTTTGGAAAACATGGGGTTTCCCTTTCCCGGCTAGGATTTGTGTGTTTGTGTACCATATTATATATAGGATTTCTTAGCAAGTGATATACGTCAAGTTGAAAAAAGAAAAGATGAACTCCATTTTATACAACTTCCTAGTGACACTAGAGGGCATGTTATAAATTCAGGCATTCCCTACCCTTCCCATCCCAGTTTTCTACATGCAATCTGCAACTTTCAACTTCTTTTTTTCCAATGATTTTCAGAACCTCTCTTTACTCTCTTCACTCCTACTTAACCACCCTAGACCGAATCAACGTGCCTATGAACTCCTGCATTGAGTACTCTTTCTGTTCTACATTCTATAATTCTCTTCCTTTCAACTAATTACCACTCCACCCCTCTTCTTACACCATGGCTGATAACTCAGATTAATGAAAAGAACTCTGAAATCCGAGTCCAATCTAGGCTTCTCTGCAGGTGTTGTCCTTCCTGCCAGTGGGACCTTGGACACATCATTTAACCTTTCTGGATTTCAGTTTCTTCATCCTTAAAATGAGGATTTTTGGCTAGTTATTCCCAGGAGTCCCATTCAGCAAAAAATTCTGTGTCCTGGAATGTTAAGTGAGACACATAAGAATTTATTAGAAAGTTTTCTCTTATTCTGCTTCAGCTGATCTGAAAGTTTTGTCCAAATCATGTTTCAAGTGCTTTGGTCTGGTAACTTCTCTATACTTTGTGCATCCTGTTCAATTGGGCTAAACATAAAGCCTTGCCATAAGAAATCAACCTACTGATGATTGAAACTATTTTATTTTCATGCAGAAAATGCACAGATCATTTATTAATTAAAAAAAAAGGCCAACCAGTTTAGAAGAAATTGGCTGGGTTCTGGCTGTTCCCCCATTTATTTCTTATTTTTTCCTTAACATTAGTCAAATTCTATTGAAGTCTCAGGTTCCCCAACTATAAAAATAGACCCTCATATTGTATTTAGGCTTACTTTATTTTGTTGTGAGGATCAAATGAGAGAATGTATTTATTTAGAGATTGTATATTGTCATACTAATGTAAATTTTATTATTGTGACTGCTATAAAAGTTCCTCGGGGCGCCTGGGTGGCTTGGTCGGTTAAGCGTCCGACTTCGGCTCAGGTCATGATCTCACGGTCCGTGAGTTCAAGCCCCGCGTCGGGCTCTGTGCTGACAGCTCAGAGCCTGGAGCCTGTTTCAGATTCTGTGTCTCCCTCTCTGTCTGCCCCTCCCCTGTTCATGCTCTGTCTCTCTCTGTCTCAAAAATAAATAAACGTTAAAAAAAAAATTTAAAAAAAAAAGTTCCTCAATTCTTTATTTCAGCCTTCCTTAACTTTATCCTCTTCTGTTAACTATCTTTTCTCACACATGCAACCTTTACTTTCTACAACAGTTTCTTATCTCAAACTTCTAGAGAAATTTCTTTCCTCATACCTCCAGGACAATGCATCTGCTAGTGACCCCTGGACACTCATTCAAATAGGACTTCAAATTATAATTCTTAAGTGATTGTATCATAAATAGTAAAACCTGGATTCAAAACAGATTCTTTTAGTCCTTTAAAAAGTATAAAATGCATGTGAATTGGATCCATGCTTTTCTATAATACTGTTTAATCTACTATAACTGAAGAAATTAAGTAAAATAAGTAGCTGAGACCATTGGAGTCTTTCAAGGTGAAATATGTTAAATATAAAATGATGGTCCTTCCTCTACTGGAATGATAAAGTGTACCAAACTCTGAGATAGGCACATCTATAATTTCACTGATTTTAGATTTTCCAACTAGTTTTAAGTAGATTTGCCTCATATCATTTATGTTCATTTAAATGTTATTTTCTTGTCCTCAATGATTTCATACCTTGATTAGTTGGCCTCTATGTCAATCTGTAAGTCCCAGTACTGTTAATTTATCTATTTATATAGTAATGAGTTACACATAGGCAAAGGGGAATGTGTATACTCCAGGGAAATATTTTAATTACAAAGATAATAATAGTATGTCCTTCCTTAACTCCGTTTGTAGTAGCTGCTTGAAAATAAGTATTTCACATTGACATGAAAGATGTCCTATATGATCAAGTATTTGAAAACCAGGTTAATTCTCTGAATCAAAGGTAAATTATAACTACATGTTTTTGGCAGCCAGAGTACATCACAACCTAATCTATTAAGAATATTATAATAATATTATTATACTTTTGATATGGCATATTTTAAAATATGACCTTATTAATTTTTCTGGATAAAGCTGTCCACTCAATTTCTCTAAGAGGTTGCAGAGATAGAGTAGCTGGGACACCAGAGTTTCAAAAAGTACAAGTAAGTGAAGCAACAGCTGTTGCACAAATCTGAGAATGCAGAAGAATCGAGGCATAATCAAAGTTTTGCTTCCCTGATTCATAAAAAATATTTGTCCCCCACAGAAATAGTCATTGTCAGAAGATAAGATTTGACACCCACAGCTATACTTTTAGAGACTCAAGGGAAATCCTTGCCTATAACACATCATAAAATATTCACTAACTTTGTTTACCTCTTGTGTTTTTATTAAGGTCAATTGCCAATCTAGAATAGAATTTCAGGAACCAGAATGCAGCTTTTGCCATTGTCATAGGGATTACAAATATGTCACTTTATATTTTAATAGAAAATTCTACACTATTAAATAAAAATACCATTAAACAATGTGCTTGGTGTTTTATCCAAGTGAAACAGGGTAACATAATGGCATAGGTACTCATACAGAAGTCTGGGACTTGGGCTTCTAACCGTATCGATGCCAGCAAATATGCACATGGCCGAAGGCAAATCATTTCACCTCTCCATGTCTTGGTTTCATAATGTATTAAATTTAGGCTCTGGATTAGGCAAACTCTAGGTTCTCTTTCACTTGTGAGCATTTAAATTTTTTTTTTTAATTTTTAGAGAGAGTATGAGTGGGGAAGGGGGGAAGGGGGAGAGGGAGAGAGAGAATCTCAAGTGGGCTCCATGCTGAGTGTGGCGCTTGATCCCACAACTGTGAGATCATGACCTGAGCCAAAATCAAGAGTCAGACACTTAATCAACTGAGGCACCCAGGTGTCCCACATTTCTGACGTTTTTTAGTTCATAGTTTTGAACAGAAAAGAACATGTTACTTAGGCAAAATAATCCTCTCCAAATTGGTGTTGCCACATCATGTTTGAGTTGGTCACAACTACAATAAGCTCACTTATTAAAAGTAGATCCGAAACATGCATAAGTTTCTTACCTCTACAATTCCTATTTTTCCATCCTCTCTCTGCCCATATTGATCCACAAAGGTTTTCATCTCCGGTGATAACTCCTAAAATTATATAAAAGTAGGTAAGAAGTTTATTTAAATAAAATACCAATTATGCTTGTGATGGTGTTAATGATTTATGCAAAAAAAACCCTGGAATTCAAACCATTTATAATTATGCATAGCAATTAACTATTCTCATGAAAATTAAAGACATAGCTGATACACAGTATTTACTGGTTTCAAATGAAAGGGTTACGATGATCACTTCTGATTCAATCACTGAGTCATCTTCTATTACTAGTTTTGAGAATATGCTATACTTTGAAAGTATAGTCAGATTTATTCAGTTCATAACTGTTAGTGAATTCAAATATAATGATCACTGTTGATGTACTTTAAACATTGCTTGCTTCAAGAAACGTTCTTTTATATTGCTCCAACTAATTGCCCTATAACATTTCCCTTATTTTAACATGTTTTATCCATGGAAAGTAATAATAGGTATTTTCAGTTTGGACAAGCAAAAAATGTGAATGTTGAAGAGTGACTCACATTGTCACTCTTCAGTGTTTCCAGTGTCTTCTGTGTTTCCAACATAAAAGTGGCATTTATTGATTAAATAAATTGAAAAATTAAATAAAAAAAAATAAGTCAGATAAAAAAATGACTTGACCAATTTGTACTTTCATTAGAGACAGACAATACTGATGACCTTATTATAAACCATTGGTTATATGTTTTGGATCTTTGCCTCCAAGAATAACTTAGGGAGCATTTTCCAGGGTTTCCTTGTTTCCTTTTTTTTCTGAGATGTTTTCTCTCCCATGTATTTTAGTATGAGAACACATGTTTAATAGTGACAAAGTGAATGCTTGGATCTCATTTGAATTATTTTTTTCTAATCTATTCTATTGCTTACATAATCTCTTCACATATTGACAGATTAGAGGGCCGTGAACTGTAAACTAGTGATCTGAATATAGAACTAGTATTCAGGAAGTTGCATTTATACCCTTGGGTCTCCAACATAGCCCATTTTAAATAGCCCTGTTGTATTAACTGAAGCCTATTTAAAATAGGTCAGCCTTTACTAATGTCCTATTCTATGTCCTTGGGAAAGTATATTAAAGTCTCAGTTTTTGTTGTAACTAACAAAATGGTGGTATTATCTATCACATGAGTTTGCTTTAGGGATAGATAGGTTAATACAGTTTAAGAGTTATATTTAGGCTAAATATTATTACTATTAGTTGTTATAGAATCCTTTTTGAATTAAAGTGAATATGTTTAGTAGAACTGAGGTAGTAAATAGTAATCAAGCAATTTAATTACAATGTAGTCTTTAAAACAAAATTCTTCTGTGGATTAATTGTAACTTGCATTTATTAAATTTTATTACAGCAACAACTGTAAGAAAATGAAAGCATTTACCTCTTGGCAACAATGGGACTGTCAGTTATATTTTATGCACATACCTTAAGCAAAAACCAAAGCATTTGATTTTAAATCTTAAAATTGTATAGTACCACTAGTTTACCTAGCAGACTTTTTATTTTAATGTTTATTTATTTTTGAGAGAGAGAGACGGGGGTGGGGGGTGGTGGAGGGAGAGAGAGAGAGACAGAGCATGAGCAGGGAAGGGGCAGAGAAAGAGGAAGACACAGAATCCAAAGCAGGCTCCAGGCTCTGAGCTGTCAGCACAGAGCTCGATGCAGGACACAAACCCATGAACTGTAAGATCATGACCTGCGCTGAAGTTAGACGCTTAACCAATTGAGCCACCCAGGTGCCCCAACTAGCAGACTTGGCATTTAGTTTGTGAACTTCTTGCGTTGTAACTATGTCAAAAATCTATGTTTTAAACAGTGCAAAATGTAATGATGATGACAATAAAATAAAGCTTTATGAAAATTAATGCAAATTTAAAGACTAAATACTGTGTTTAGTACAAAAGGTAGTTTTCCAACCTATTTTGGGTTGTTATATTTCATTAATGTTATATTCACTTATAGTTAATATTAGTGAAATTTTTAAAATTTCATGTTATTAATCTGAGAAGCCAAACAATGTTTCTATTAATACAATGAAATTTGTTATTATGTGGCCAGAAATGAAAAGAAACCTGGTTCTTAAGGTTGGTTGTTATGTCCTAAAAAAAGAGAAGAAATATGTAAAGGTTTACTACAATGGGGTCAATAGTATAGTGAAATATTTGTCTAGTACATGAAGCTTTCAACCTAGATCTCAATTTAGATTTTAACTATGCAAAGCCTATATATATATATATATATATATATATATATATATCTCCCAGAAAAAATTCAATAATCAAAATATTAAGCAACTTGATATAATCTTGTACCTGTGCTCAAGTCTGTTATGTTTGGATTAATATCTAATATATAGAATTTCTAATATTCTATTAGAGACTGGACAGTAGAAAAAAACTTTAAAATCTTTAGAACTCCAGCATGAAGTTATTTATTTACCAAAAAAGTGCAAATATTAAAATGAGAAGAGGAAAAGAAACATCTGAAAAACTATAGTTTCTAAGTATTTGAATTTCTAAATTGAAAATAAATCACAATGTTGAAATTATATCTAGAAAAATTAAAATACAATCATTTAGCTGCTGGGGGAATTTTACAATGCTTTAATTCAAAATTTTATGGCTAGTAACATTTTCCAATCAGATATTTTAAACATATATTTTTAAATGGGAGAAGGAATTGTTTTTGCTTTATTAGTCAAAGATATATAGAGCTGTGATAATATTACAGGAATCTATATATGGTAGTATATATAAGGAGGGGAGGGTGTGGAGAGAGTATATAAAACATTTTCTATTTTATTTGATCTCATTCTATTATACTTTCAGGTTCATATAATATTAAATTGGGGTAAAACAATTCCCAGAGTGTTGATTTGGTTCATGCTTTAGCAATTGATAGTTCTGCAATACATTATAATACATTTTAGAGCCCTCTGTTAGTCTTTTGAATATGTTGTATAGAGCTGTGTATCACACAATTTTCAATTTAGATAGGAAAAAAGGTAATTCTATTAGTTATTTATATATTTATAAGATATATAAATAAGCATATATATATATATAATCAGTGCTTAAGGTGTTGATCTGCTAAAGAATCACATACACCTATGTTTTCCTCTAAAGACATAAAAGATGTATCTAATCTGTAATGTAAAATCTCTTTCTAACCAGTAGTTAAAAGTCAAAGATCATTAACATCTAACTAGCCCAAATCCAACAGTCTTTGGAAATGTAGTCTTACATAAACTCCAGTACATTAGTAAAATTCTTATCCTATTTTCCTCTGCATAATCATCTCCTCTGTATTCTAAAGCTGGGTATATTTTAGTTTTATGCTGACAGCATCTTTTCTTAACAGGTAAATTTATACCCAAAAGTAAGTCATTCATAATTAGTAAGGACTGTCATTTACTTAATTACCTATTGCTTAAATCACAAATATAGCATCAAAATATAACTTTGCTTTTTAAAAATACATGAAATTCTTAAAATTGTTTTACTTGTTACATCTCTGACTTTTGGGTTTCTCCCTCTCAACACAAATCAATACCTTTCTTGTTAAATTCTTGCTCATTATTAGGTTGCAAGTTGTTCAACTTTCCCCCAGTGAGAAAGATCAAGACAGAACATTTTCTTATCTGTCCAACCACGTCAACAATAAGTGGCAATAGAAAAAGAGATCCATAATCTGCAGATCTGTTTCCTGACCACCAAGGGGCAGAAATGTGTTTTTACCCCCCACCTCTCACGGAGTTAAGGAGAAGTTAAAAATGACCTAATAGAACTCAATCGAAGAGGTGGTGATCTGTTAAAAGAGCTCATGCACCCACATTTTCCTTTTAAGCATTATTAAAGCACGTACAAGTATAGAATCTATATTTTAAAAGCTCTGATTTCAGATGTAAGGTTGTTGTTGTTGTTGTTGTTTT
The DNA here is from genome assembly GCF_023721935.1 of Panthera uncia. Taxonomy (NCBI): domain Eukaryota; kingdom Metazoa; phylum Chordata; class Mammalia; order Carnivora; family Felidae; genus Panthera; species Panthera uncia. The sequence goes on along the minus strand of NC_064812.1, from coordinate 45,633,392 downwards.
CCCCTTTAGGGGATTTCTTTTTCTCTCCCTCCAATACCCCCCACCCCTTAAGCCTGACCTCATCTTCCCCCCTACACAATTGGGAAAGGCGCTTTTTCTCTCCTTTCTCAGTCAGTAAATCTGCATCCCCCCTGTCTACATTCCCTGGAAACCACTTGATCTCGGTGGCTCATTATGAAAACTCTAGAATATTTATATATTAAAGGTTGAAGTTCTTTTTCCTCTGTTGCAAACTTAAACCTACCAATCCAGCCTTCTTCCGTGCTTGCTGGAGCTCCTGAATCAAGTTCTGCAGCTCCTTTCCTTCCAGATAGCCACTTCCTGCAAAGACAAAGAGGCACCCAGGTATCAGACATCTCATTCTGAGTTTCATCCCCTTTCAATTTCCATGACAGCTATTGTCTGGCCACCCGCAAGGCTCTCTCTTGCCTCTACATTGATTAACCCTGAAAGGGCGGCAGCCCTGCCCTCCGAGTGTCAAAGTTTAGACCCACTAATGGCAAAGGAGGATGGTAAGGATGTTAAGTGTAGCCATACAAACTTTGGGGTGCAGTGTCCCCCAATCTCTTCTCGCTCTCTCTTTCCCTCCTCGTCCCTTCCCCCTCCCCCCCCATTTTCTACTATTAACGTTCTTGGAGAGGAAAAAAACTTTAAGGTTTTGGGATAACAGAAAAAAAATATATAAACTTTCAAGTTGATGGTTTGGCAGCCAGCCGGAAAGACAAGATTAGGGAGGTGGGAGAAGAAGTAAAGAAACGAGGGATAATAGGATCAGGAGGCTTAGGGGAGGGGGAAAGGTGGAAAAGGGCAGGAACAAGGGGTCTTCAAACAGTTAAAAAGAGAAGATAATCACCATCTGCGTCGAAATGAAGCCAGATCTCGAAAAACTGTGAAGCTGTGATCAGGGATGATTGCAGGTGGGATTCTGCCATTGTACAGCCGAGTATGTGTCTGCGTGTATGCGTGTGTGTGTGTGTGCGTGTGTGCGTGTGAGTGTGTGTGTGTGTGTCCGTGCGAGTATGGGGTAAGCAAGAACCTCAGTGTGTGTGTGTGAAAGAGATCTGGGCTGCGGAGGAAGACGGGGGCAGGCGCTGCCGGGAGCTGTCCTCGGTGCTGCTCGGCTCAGGCGTTCCTCCGGAGTTCTCTCTCAACACCCCGCACCCAGTTCTGAGTATTTATCCTGACGGCCCGAGCTGGGCCACGCCTTCTCCTGCCTCCCATTCCTCATTCCCGCCTCTTGCTCACACAAACCTTCTTCCCCTCCCTTCCAGTTTTCTCCTCTCCTCCCAGAAAAGCTAGCTGGAGCAGGAGTTTGGGAGTGTAGGAAGCAGCAGGTGGTGGGAGATCCTTAGCTCAGAGACTGGAGGCTGAAAACAGACACATTTGCCCCCACATTCTCCTAATCCATAAAGTATCTTTATTCCTGAATGTTACAGTGAAATAACAGAGAGGGGTTTTGATTTTCAGATGCAAAAGGAAAGCTGATAAAGAATACAAGCATATAAATGATGTGTGTGTGTGTGTGTGTGTGTGTGTGTGTGAATAAGAGAGAGAGAGAGAGAGAGAGAGAGAGAGAGAGAAAGAGAGAGAGAGGAGAGAGAGATTTCTCCAAGACATTTTAGCATTTGTTTAAACAAAGTCAGGTGAAAGCTTGGCAAGTATTAAATTACTTTGATTAATGTGTACGATTAATTTATTAATATCAACCACCCTATTTTTTTGCTGGAGAGTCATCATAGGTATGTTTCTTAAAATGGTTTTTATGAGCAAGACTTGCCAGCATGATAAAGTAGGATTATGTGGATTTTTTTAACTTGAAGTAGACTTATAATTGGAAAGTGATAGATTTAAGTTATACAAATGTTAGAGAAAGTGTGGTTTACTTAAAACAACCAAGAATCTGGTCCAAGTTCATACTTAGGTGAGTTAGTGACCTGGCCAAGGCCCTATTCAGAGGCCTTAACACATATACCTCTTCTCTCTATGTGAAGCAATCCTCGTTGAAGAGTTTTTCAGGAACTGGAAGTGACCATCAGAGTTGGAAAAAACTACCTAACTGAATACATGTTATGTAACAAATGTAGATAATTTATTATTTACATAAATGCTTCTGAAGTGTTTAGTTTTGAATCTTTTGAGACCTTGAAGTCCTCTGAAGGTATATCTTAAGGGGTTTATAATGGTAGAAAAGCAAAATGAAAGAACAAGAGAAAATCCAAATATAGCAAATATAGACTTCAAGTGAATTAAAGTGAATTCACCAAGCTCTATTTTTTAATCTTGTAATTATGAGAACCCTTAAATTTGTTTCTCAGATTATGACTCTACCCAGTAGTAGACTCATGGAATTTTTTTGTGTGTATCCGTTTCCCAGAGACCCATCATTTGAAAGCTGGTCTCTTTCAATAATCTTCTCAATACAGTTCTCTCTTCTGTAATACTTTGTAGTACACAAATTATTTTAATTTCAGTTACCTTACCTGATTTTCACTTTTAGTGACTGAGACTGTTATGTAGAGCAATACTATTATTCTTATTTTACACAAGAGGCAAATAACTGTTCATGGAGTAAATAGACATTCATTAAATGTTTAGTTGTTTGTATTTGTATTCATCCAGAGAATATTTATTGATACTTATTACATAAAGCACTCTGCTAGACACTGGAAAGTAATGAGATAAAAAGACATAGTGGCTGCCTTCCTGAAACTTAGACTTACAGGGATACAGTCACATTCACACAGATGACGGTACATATGAATATAATAGAAGTATTATGCATAAGTTAATGTCTGCATAAGCCTCCTTGTTTTTCTGCCTGTGAGAGTTGAAGCTTAATTTATCTAAATTTTCTTAGATAACAAGCACAGAGAAAACTTTGTTCCATGATGGGCACTTCTGGTTATATGGTGAACCAGTTATGGGAGTGAAAGACTAATTAGCTGGTGCAAGCTCATCATAACTCCTGGAAAACGAATTCTAACAAATGTCCTGTTTGCCACTGGATTAGCGGCAGGGTCTTTGTATGAAAAATATGGTATATCAACTTGGAAGGAAATACTAGAGGGTAAACTTTGAAAAGAGGGTGAGAAAGTATTTGCTATGGAATGATTTGAAGAGGCACCCTGACCCTTTCTGGTCCTAAGACTAACAATGTCTAGGGTCTGGGTACAGTTCTGAGACAAAAAGGACAATTAGGCAGTAAAAGAACATGAGTTAAACAAGACAGTGAAAACTAACATTTCTATGCTTTTCACTAATTACATCTAATTTCCTTCCTGAAACCCACTTCTCATCCCCCATGACATGCCCACGGGCACACACACACACTCACACACAGCCTAGTATAAATTCTTAAATAGCTCCGCCACAACTTTTTTTTTAAGACTTTCATTTTAATTTGCTAAAATATTACATGGCTTTAAAAAAAGATGTATGAAGACATCCAGATGGCCAACCGACACATGAAAAAAGGCTCAACATCACTCATCATCAGGGAAATACAAATCAAAACCACGATGAGATACCACCTCACACCTGTCAGAATGGTTAACGGTAACAACTCAGGCAACAACAGATGTTGGCGAGGATGCGGAGAAAGAGGATCTCTTTTGCATTGTTGGTGGGAATACAAACCGGTGAAAACAAAAAGCTAAAAAAAAAGATGTATATGAGAAAGCCATCTCTTTGCCATTTCATTTCTCTGAAGTTATGATGACTTTAGAATTTCCATGTGGCAATGTTTAGGTGTGGTGATTTCATGGTGGGAGGGTAAGAAAGGAATGGGTATTTTCTTGTAGCTGTATTCAAATAGCAAGCACACTTTTTAGTTTTTATGTTCATGTGCAGTGGCTTTTAAGGGAACTAATGTAGATTATGGAGATCTAAAGCCCACTTTTAAATCACCATTTAGTACTGCCGCTACCCTGAAGTAATCCATATTAAATGCCCTGTGCTTATACAAACATGCCAATACACACACATGGGTTTATTATTGGTGACACTATTTGGTTTCACAGAAAAGAGGCTATATTCTGTATATTACTCTGTAAATTTTATGATTAATTCAAGGAAATCCCTCTAATGTTAACATCAGCATCTAATTCCTACTTTTTTTAATAAGTAATTTTTTCATTAGCCATCATTATAGACATTTATATTATTTCTGTTTTTTTTTTTTAGTGGGACAAATAATGCTGCAACAAACACCTTTATCCATTTATCTTAGATACATTTGTTTGTAATTGCAACAGGACAGTGTCCCCAAAAGGAACATTATTGAAGAAGTATGCATATTTAATTTTTTTTTTAGGAGAGAGAGAGAGAGAGAGCAGGAGCATGTGGGATGTGAAAGAGGGAGAGAGGGAGACTCTTAATCAGGCTCCATGCTCAGTGTGGAGCTCAACACCGGGCTTGATCTCATGACCTGAGCAGAAATCAAAATCACCAACTGAGCCACCCAGGCACCCTGCATATTTCAAATTTCGATTCACACTTCCAGATCATTCCTCCCAGTTTGTAGCAACTCCTACTCAAATGAACCAAGTCTGAGGACTTATACTCACTAGTTATAAATGTTACTGCTTTTAAACTTTGTGTTAGTCTAGGGGCGCCTGGGTGGCGTAGTCGGTTAAGCGTCCGACTTCAGCCAGGTCACGATCTCGCGGTCCGTGAGTTCGAGCCCCGCGTCAGGCTCTGGGCTGATGGCTCGGAGCCTGGAGCCTGTTTCCGATTCTGTGTCTCCCTCTCTCTCTGCCCCTCCCCCGTTCATGCTCTGTCTCTCTCTGTCCCAAAAATAAATTAAAAAAAAAACAAAAAAAAAAACTTTGTGTTAGTCTAATGGGTAAAAAAAAAATAGGTATTATTTCCCTTAATTTGCATTCACTATTTTTAAAATTTACCTTCTGTTTTTCTAAGGGATAAAAACTCCTCTCGCATGCAGGTGTGCTCTGTCTTTATATATAGAATTTTTTTAGTGGCAGAAATATAATCCCATAGACAATATTTTTCCTTTGGACTATTATTGATCTATTGTCCCAGACTCTCACCTTCAAAGAATATCTTTTCCAGACTATTTTCAGCCATTTCTTGATTAAATTAGATTTTATGTTTCCAGTTAAGAAGTGTATGTTCTATATAGATTTGAAGTAACTTGAGAAGTACTTTCCACTACTGTTTCCAAATTCTTTGGCTCCTTAATTGAGGTAGGAAGGATCTTCTAAAATGCATGGGAATCCTTTCATTTCTAGGATTTTTGAATTACAAATGATTTTAGTAGCGAGAAAGATTTTTTTTTGTCAGATTGGAGTTTCTAAAAACAGCATTGCTAACAAAGCATTTTTATGACTTGCTTTATAGTCCTCATTGCCCAACATTAAGGTGAATGGGTTCGTGATCCAGTATTGTCATAAAAGTAGAAGCAATTTATTTGCAAAAAAAATTCTCCAGGGTAATTAAACTGCATTTCCCATTTCATGTTACTGAATTACCTCATCTCCATTCATATTCAGGCTACTGCATATCCAATTCACTATGCAGATTAGAAGACTCAGAACCTCCCAGGTTTAATGAATGCTTATTTAGCTTCCATTCAGAAAAGAAAACTCCCAGAAATCTTTTAGTGTGGCTCTAGTTGCAAGGGGGAATATAGTGCATCGCTCTTTCTTTGCATTCCAGCCCCTCCTACAAGTGTCCTTAATAAACGAATTAAGCCTTCTAGGGGAGTGCTCATGGTTTTATCTACTTATGTTCTCTGAAAGATACCTTCTCAGAATCATCTTGCTATTTGATATGATTTTCCTAAGGATTGGAGGATTTGCATAGATTTAGTCACAGAAAATTCTGTACTTTGGATCAGGTAGGCAACAATGGGAAAGAATTACATTTCATTCTGGGTGCCCCAGGTTCTAGAAAAATAAGTGACCAAATGTAGCTCACATAGGGGACAGTAGAAAGTCTTGGAAACAATGATATGTGGCAAATTGTGGAATGAAATGGCAAAGTTTGGCTTGGAGACGAAATTGCCTGTATTTACAAGTCTTACATAAGGAAGAGGGGACAGACTTTACCAAAAGGCACCAGAGGTGGCTTTTCATGCAGTTTCAACAGACTTCTCTTTTGAGTTGAGCTCTTCCATAAAGTTGGGCACTGCATGGGTTGTACAATTCCCCCACAAGAGCACTTACTCGTTCAGACATATTTATTTAAAAGAAAAAATTTTTAATGTTTAGTTTTGAGAGAGAGAGAAAGAGAGAGACAGAGTTTGAGTGGGGGAGGGGCAGAGAAAGAGGGAGACACACAATCTGAAGGAGGCTTCAGGCTCTGAACTGTTAGTACAGAGCCTGACACAGGGCTTGAACTCACAAACCGTGAGATGATGACCTGAGGCAAAGTCAGATGCTTAACCAACTGAGCCACCCAGGCACCCCTGTTCAGACATATTTATTGATCTCAATATATGATTCATCATGCTACAATGGTGAAGAAGACAGAGTATCTGTCTTGATGGGGTGTTACAGTTTAGCAGGAAAGAATGTGGAGGTCAAGGCTGAATGGAAGGCTGTGAAAAGGGTTGTTGAGGGAATACTTGTACTGGGGTTTTTTGACTTTATAACTCCTGTCATCTCTCCCAACTCTTCCCTCCTATAATTTTGTGATTCTGCTTGGCCTGTTGTTTTTGTAAATAGTGTGCCTTTGCAAAATAGATATCTAGTAAGGAGTATTGGCTGTGACCTTCAGCAGAACTGATTTTCTTAGTGATTAACTGGTCTACTTAGGATAATTCTAAAGTCTGTGGCTTCATTAAACTCATGATTTAACCTTTTGAGCTACAAACACTAGTAAATATTGTCACAAATATTTTCATTTACATTAACAGTATTTTCATTTCTTCGGACACAGAATCCCTTGATTTATTGAAAGAAAGACATATAAAACACGGGAGACAGATTTTATCAAGTTTTTTGTTTTTCTTTAGATATCTAAAGTCTTCAGGCTTCTGTTGTTGATAACTTTCATCAATTCTAAACTCAATATTTTTTCACATTTTAATATCTCTGCTAATTAATATCTCTGTTAGTCTGCTAGTATCCCACAATTGGGAAGCTGAGACCTGATAATCGGGTGTCTTAAATCAATGGTATTTCAAACTCGATGAAATTTATTAACTTCTTTCAGACAATTTTAATGTGTACCTATTTACATGAAACATAGAACTTAAATCCCTCAGCCTAGAATCTAAACACCTATACGGTATACTTTGAGCCTTATTTCCAATTCCATTCCTGTAACACTCAACTCCCCAGCCACAAAAATCTATGTATTTGGAGTACATCTTTGCTTATGTTACTCTTTTGATGAAAGAGAAATTTGCCTTTTCCCTTCTTCAGTATTTTTCTGTTGGGGCAGCTCCCCACAGGTATAGCTCTTGCTGGGTTGCTCTTTACTGGTCTCTCACCAAGAGATAATGCTTCTGTCTGTAAAGTAACTTTGAGTAGCTTACTGTTCTGTATCTTCCCTGCCTGGCCTCTCAACTGGATTAAGCAGTTATTTATAAAGTGGTTTAAAAGGCCCAGATAAAAGGAACTATATTCAGAAACTATATTTGGCTACTAACAGGCAGGAAATTTATCACATCTTGATTTTAATCTGAATTAATACCTGACTAGAAGAAAGCTATTATATGTTAATATCTTTGAATTTATAATTGTACTTTTTTCTCCAATAGACCTTTGTAGCATTTAAAAGTAGGCAAGGTGGAAAGTTCTCAATACATGCAATGAATTTAACAGATGTCCTAGGAAATTGAAAATGGATAACTAGTTAATCAATGAAATGAGTATGTACTGTTCAAGAATTTCAAAGTCATTAACAATGTCTGATGTCTGACTTTCTTCTAGAATAAGTTTATTTCCAGTATACTTGCTCTATTATATTGTGTGCCCCATCTGTACCAAATCATTTTTAGTTCTTTGGGAGTCTTTTTTTCTCTAGGGTATTTGCATATGTGCTTCCCTCCTCCTCCAGTTCTTCCTCATTCGCCCCCTCCCCCTTCTTCTCCTCCTCCTCTATCTCCTCCCTTTTTCCCTCTCCTTTCCCCTTCCTTCTCCCACTCCTCCTTACCTTTGCCTTCCCCTCTCATTACACTCCTTAGAATCTCCAGAACAATTTGAATGCATCTGGTGACGGCATTCGTTTATGCCTTGTTCCTTTTCTTCGGGGAAAAGCATTCAGTATTTCTCCGTCAAGTATGACATCAGCTATAGATTTTTTTCACAGATATCTCTTATCAGTTAAAGTTAATTTCTATTCCTTATATGATGAGTTTTTAAAATCATGAATTGGTATTGGATAAAGAAGATGTGGTGTGTGTGGGTGTGTGGGTGTGTGACAGAATATTACTTAGCCATATGAAAGAGATCTTGCCATGCTACAGCATGGATGGACCTAGAAATATAATGCTAAATGAAATAAGTTAGACAGAGAAAGACATATATATCATTTGATTTCACTTGTATGTGGGATCTAAAAAAAGCAAATTAAGAAGCAAACAAAAAAATCAGGAACAGATCCATAAATATGGAGAACAAACTGATGATTATCAGAGGGGAGGAGGAAGAGCAAAATGGGGAGTGGCAGGTGCAATCTTCCAGTTATGGAATGAACAAGTCATAGGCATGAAAGGTACAGCATAGGGAATATGGTCAATAGTATTGTAACAGTATTATGTAGTGACAGATGGTAGTTACATTTATTGTGAGCAGAGCATAATATATAAAGCTATGGAATCACCATGTTGTCCACCTGAAACTAATGTAAACTTGTGTGTAAACTATACTGCAATAAAAAAAATTATAAGGGAAAAAATCGTGAATTGGATCATCAATCGGGATGACCCACATAAACACACAAACCACAAATATGGTTCTTAGTCCTCTGTTTATTAATATGGTATTTATGTTAATTGATTTTTTTTTTTGGATGTTAAATCAACCTTACATTCTGAGGGTCAAATCAGCTTGGTCATGTTGTATAATCTTTTACTATATTGTTCAATTCAGTTTGCTAATATTTTGTTAATTAAAAAAATTAATGCTTTATATTTTTTTGAATATTTTTGCATCTATATTCATGAACAATATCGGTCTGTTGTTTTCTTTTTTTTAAGTTTATTTATTTATTTTGAGAGAGAGAGAAAGTTTGAGCAGGGGAGGGGCAGAGAGAGAGAGAGAGAGGGAAAGAGAGAATCCTAAACAGACTCCACACTGTCAGCAGTGTGGAGCCTGATGTGGGCCTCGATTCCCCGAACTGTGAGATTATGATCTGAGCATGATCATGAGTCTAACCAAGCCTAATCAAGAGTTGTGTGCTCAACCGACTGAGCCACCCAGGCACCCCTGTAGTTTTCTTTTTTAATGATGTCTTTATTTGCTTTAGGTATCAGAGTACTTCTAGCCTTATAGGATGATTGGGGAAGTATTCTCTCCTGTTTTGAAAGGGTTTGTAAAGGATTGGTATTATTTTTTATTTATATATTTGAAAGAGGGACACCTGGGTGGCTCAACTGGTTAAGCGTTGGACTGTAAATTTCGGCTCAGATCATGATCTCACATTCAGTAAGATGTCATGGTTAGTGACAGCATAGAGCCTGCTTGGAATTCTCTCTCTCTCTCTCTCTCTCTCTCTCTCTCTCTCTCTCTCTTTCTGCCATTCCCCTGCTGGTGTGCTTGCTCTCTCTCTCAAAATAAATAAACCTAAAAAAGTAAAAATAAGTAAATATTTTCTAGAATTCACCTATAAAGCCTTTAAGACTGAAATTTTATTTTGGGAATATTTTTCATTACTAATTCAACTTCATTACCTTACTATAGGTTTATTCATATTTTCGACTCTTTCTTGATAATGTTTTTTGTGATTTGTGTCTTTCTAGGAATTTATCTATTTCATCTAAGTTGTTTAATTTCTTGGCATAAAATTGTTCATAATATCTTATTAGAATGCTTTTAATTTAGGTAGGAATGCTAGTAATGTTCCCTTTTCATTCTTTGTTTTTGGCAATGTGCATTTTCTTCCTTATTTTCTAGATTACTCTAGGTAAGTGTTGGCCAATTTAGTTGATATTTTCAAGGGACCAACTTTGGAATTCATTGATATTTCTCTATTGGTTTTCATTTTCTAGTTCATTTGTTCCTGATTTAATCTTTATGATTTTCTTCCTGCCTGCTTTGAGTTTAATTTTCTTTTTCCAGTTGTTATGGTAGAAGTTTATCTTGAGATTTTTTCTAATTAGGTGTTGGTGTTTGCAGCTATAGATATCCCTCTAAATACTGCTTTAGGTGCATCCCAAAGGTTTTGATATGTTGTGCTTTTGTTTTCATTCAATTCAAAATATTTTAAGATTCCATCTTTGATACTTTTATGCCATGCATTATTTAGAAGTGCATTGTTTAATTTACAAATATTGTCAGCTTTATTTTGTTTCTTTCTGTTTTTGATACCTAATTTAAATCTATTATGGACATAAAATATATATTACATAAATTCAGTTTTTTACATCTATTGAGACTTGTTTTATGGCCCATCAGATGAACTTTCCTAAATAATATTTCATATACATTTGAAAAAAAATGTGTATTTCACACTCATTGAATGGTCTGCTTTAACATTATAAGTTCGGTCAAATTGGTAGATATTGTTGTTCATATATTCTATATTGGTTGAATTTCTATGTAGATGTTCCTTCAATTATTGAGAGTAGGTTGTTGACATATTCAACTATGGTTCAGTTATCTCTTTTTCCTTTTAACTTTGTCAGATTTTGCTTTATATATTTAGACAATCTGTTTTTATGTGTAATCTTATGATTGTCATGTATTACTGATATGTTGATGATTTTATCATTATAAAATTTCCTTCTTCGTCTCATAATATTTCTTATTTTCAAATCAATTTTATGTTAATATGTCACTCCACTCTTACGGTTACTGTTGCATATTATATATGTGTTTTCTATACATTAACTTTCAACCTATCTGTAGTTTTTGAATCTAAGGAATGGTTCTAGCCAGCATGTTCTTGGGTTTTGCTTTATTATCCCATCTGACAACTTTTTCTTTTTCTCCAGTGTATGGTGAGTTAAAAAAAAGTCAACCTCTTTTTACTATTATTTTACTATTCACTAAGTGATAACATATTTCTTATTAGGAACTATAGGATAATAGGAAAAGCATAGGCTTTGTGGTTGGAAGACTAGTTTAAAACCTGATTTTGCTACTGGTTAATTTTGTGACCTTGGTTAAGAGTAGTTCTAAAATATGTAAAAATGATGATACCTATTCTACGTATGGTATTGTGAGATTTCAAAAGGAGCCATTGGTAAAGAGCCTGGTAGGGTACTGGCTAGATCAAGTAGTTAGCAATTAATGCAGTTATAATAAACATCTATTAAGGTTAACATATTAAAGTGCTCAGTTATATTCAAGATTCTTATCTTAAGATGCATTAATCCCAATCCATTACAACTGACTGGAGAAACCATTCCCATGTCCTTTATGATAGCAAAGCTCCATGGCAATTTTATTGGTGCATGATTATTAGATTGTTATTGTTAATTTCCATCCATGAGTCACAATTCATTAACTAGAGGTGCTGTTTTAAATGACATTTTGACTTTTGCATTGCAAACAATGCCAGCATGAAGCAAACCATGAAGGTGAGAGCAATTGATCATGATAAGAGCTCTTTATATTTCTGAGGTACTTTGTGATTATTAAAGCTGAGCGCAGTCTTAGTGACTTTGAGGATATCCCCTTCCAATTAACCATGACACAAAATCAAGAAATCTCCTGGGGAAAAATGCTCTCATGGAAGATTAAAAAAAAAGGAGTATTTTAACTCTCCACAAAAATGAGAGTAAAAAAAGAGAATTGGTAATGAAACAAAACAAAAGGAAACAAAAAGGATCCACCTTACACAAAACAAATTTTATTCTAGTGCCTTTGTGAGTGTATCTACTGGAAACAGAACATTAAGAATGTTCTCTAGCGGGGGGGGGGGAATTTAAAAATTGAATTCTTGTTTGTTTCTTGGAATAATAGAGCTTTGGTATAGTAAGAGCTAAATCAGACTGAGAGATTTTACACTATACTCTTAATTTCCTCTAGGAAAATGCTGTTACAATTTTTTCCCCCTAAAACATTATGTATGTGCCCAGGGAGAGCAGTGATGATCAGTTAAACAAATATCTTGATAGGTAGATAAGAAGCAATTAGAATGTACTTAGAGATACTACTCTCAGCACTATGGTGTTTGGTGCCATGAAAATGCAAATTAACTAAAGCACCAACAGTCATAACGTTAATGATGATGAGCATTGTTGAAAAAATTATTTGAAGATGAGTAGACAGAACCTTGTCTAGAAGTAGGCACTAAGTATATATATCCATGTATATGTATGAAAACATATGTAGTTAAACAGCCTTTCTTCTCTTTATGAAATATATTTATGCTAATGAAGTTGAATTTAAAATGATTTTTCCATAGAGGTGCCTGGGTGGCTCAGTTGATTAAGTGGCAGACTCTTGATTTTGGCTCAGGTAATGATCTCATGATTCATGAGATTGAGTCTTACATTGGTCTCCATGCTGCTGACCGTGCAGAGCCTGCTTGGGATTCTCTCTCTCTCTCTCTCTCTCTCTCTCTCTGCCCCTCCCCCCTCAAAAAATAGAAATGATTTTCCATAAAGCAAATCCTATTTTGTAATCTATCCCATTCATATAATTGGAAATGTGTTTTCCCTGGAAGATAATGAAGCTGAGAAGCAAATACTGGTCTGGAATTTGTTAATAAAGGTTTTATTCAACAGCAATTTTTCGACAATCATTATGTGCCTTCCACTGTAGAAGCTGAGGAGGCAGTGCTAAATAAGAAGCTCTCTATTTTCAAGGGTTTTATTCTTAAGTTAGAGACACAGAAAAGTAAACAAGGGATCTCAACACAATGTAATATATATTATGAAAAGATAATGTTAAGTACTATGAGAGGATGCAGAGGGTACCCAATTCAGTCAGCTGAGGCAGAAAAAGATTCCTGGAGGAGACAGTATATAAACGTAAGAAAGAGTTTTCTAGGCAAGAGTAGAATTGAAGGTAAATACAAGGGGCCTAGTGATGGTGCTGGATGTAAGGGGATGGTGGTGTTGGTGATGGTAGAGGGTGTTCTAGGCAGAAGGAACAATATGTAGAAAAGCATAGAGGTGAGAGAGAGCATAGAGTGCTTGCAGCCCGGAACATTTTAAGTATTACCTTTAGAGGGTTTAACGTGGGCAAGTGGAGAGATGTTGATGGTAAAAGATGAAGCCAGAAACATATGCAGGGGCTAGAATATGAATAAATCTGAAACCTATGGAATGAGAATTGCTGTTTTGTGGTGGGCGGGTAAGCTGCTCTATGGATAAAATGATCTGTTTTATATTGTTTGTCCATTTCTGTAACGTAAATACTCCCACTATAGCCAATTTCGTGCTACCACTGGTTTAACCATTACCTTTCAAGATTCCTCAACATTTAAGTGTTGGCTCTTGAGAGCCAGTAAAAGCCTACTCTGTCCAACACACAGCAGCTAGAGACTAAATCTTGATTGGTGATCTGATACTAGGATGGAGCCTTTAGAGAGAGAGGGAGTCAGTTTCACTTGCTATTGTAATTCATCAGTAGTTTATTAGTAAACTTTTGTAGGTTTTAACTGGACCTCACCTTCCCAACCCCACTGTGTACCTATACACTCACAAAATCAGGAGCTTATTTTACTATGTGACATTTTGAGTTCTGTGGGGGGATGAAACTAAGAATCATAGAATTTGAAGGGATCTTTGAAATTGGTGGGCACAGCTCTTTCAGAGTTCAGAAAACTGAATCTCAGGTTACTGTTAATAGTTGCAGAGCCAGGTGTATAGCCTATGTATCTTTTTCAGTCCTGCTCAGCTCAGCCACTTGCCATTTTTCAGCATCCTCTGAACCCTAAATTTTCTCCACACTGTCCATGGCTAAAGTTTAGTTCTTTACTCCTTTTCTAAATATTTGTGACTCAACGGAAGTAAAGTGTCATACTTTACTCGTATCAGAGTCCTCTTACTTCAACATTTTAGGTTTTTCCAAGTTAAGCTGTTTCCTAAATTTGAATTTTTTTAAAAAAACCGGATTTTTGTGTGTGCAGGTTTTCAATAAATATACATGTTCAGTTCAGTTAGTAATTTTTTTTTAGTTTTTTTTTTTTTTTAATCATTTTAGGGCATGCACAAAGAGGGGGAGGGAGTGGCAGAAGGTAGCAGGGGAGAGAGAGAATCTTAAGCAGGCTCCATGCTCAGCACAGAGCCTGTTGCAGAGCTTGATCCCATGACCTTAGGATCATGACCTAAGAGCAAATCAAGAGTCAGACATTCAATCAACTGGGCCACACAGGCGTTCCTCAATTAGTAATTCTTAAAACAATGTTAACTGTCTTGCTTTAACTGTCAAACACAATTCAGAAAACTCAAATGGGGAAAAGTTCATTGTATATTCACAATTTTACTTTTGCCATTGTTCTATCTTCTTTTCTGATGTTCCACGTTTCCTTCTTTCCTTCCCTTTATGTTTCAAAAACTTCATTTAGCTCTTCTTTTAGAGTATGTCTGTAGGTGACAAATTTTCTTAGTTTTCCTTCATTTGAGAATGTCATCTTCATTTTTAAAAAATATTTCACTGAGCAGTGTGGAGGTTCCTCAGAAAATTAAAAATAGACCTACCCTATGACCCAGCAAAATCACTGCTAGGAATTTACCCAAGGGATACAGGAGTACTGATGCATAGGGGCACTTGTACCCCAATGTTTATAGCAGCACTCTCAACAATAGCCAAATTATGGAAAGAGCCTAAATGTCCATCAACTGATGAATGGAAAAAGAAATTGTGGTTTATATACACAATGGAGTACTACGTGGCAATGAGAAAGAATGAAATATGGCCTTTTGTAGCAACGTGGATGGAACTGGAGAGTGTGATGCTAAGTGAAATAAGCCATACAGAGAAAGACAGATACCATATGGTTTCACCTTATGTGGATCCTGAGAAACTTAACAGAAACCCATGGGGGAGGGGCAGGAAAAAAAAAAAAAAAGAGGTTAGAGTGGGAGAGAGCCAAAGCGTAAGAGACTCTTAAAAACTGAGAACAAACTGAGGGTTGATGGGGGGTGGGAGGGAGGGGAGGGTGGGGGATGGGTATTGAGGAGGGCACCTTTTGGGATGAGCACTGGGTGTTGTATGGAAACCAATTTGACAATAAATTTCATATATTGGAAAAAAAAATAAAAAAAATAAAATTGTATTTTTTATATGATCAAGAAATAACAAAAAGAAAAAAAATATTTCACTGGACATAGAATCTAGAATTGATAGTTCTTTTCTTTCAGTGCTTGAAAGATGTTTTTTCTACTTCCTTTGGCCTCTATGGTTTCTGATGAGAAATGAGCTCTTATTTCAATAGTTTTTCCACTACAGTTAAGGTGTTGTTGGACTGTTTTTAATTTTTTTCTTGGTCTGTAGTTGTCACAAATTTGAGTATACTATGTCTTGGCATGGATTAATTTGGGTTTATTTAGTTTGTTGTTTTGTTTAGCTTCTTGAATCTGTAGGTTTTATATTTTTTACAAAATTTGGGTATTTTAGGGCATTTTTAAATTACTTTCCCAGGCCTGACCTCTTTCTCCTATCTTTCTAGGTCTCCACTGGCATAAATATTATGTTTTGTTATAGTGTCTTTTGTTATAGTCTCACAGGACCTCAAAGCTCTATTTGACTTTTTCAGTCTATTTTCCACCTGTTTTTCAATTCAGGTAATTTTCCCCCCAATCCCCAAGTTCATGGATTCTTTCCTCTGTCCTCTCCATTCTGCTATTGTACCTATTACTGAATTAAAAACATTATTAGTTTTAATTTTAAAATTTTAATTCTGTTTTATGCCTCCTATATATTTACCAATACTTTCTTTTTTAAAAAAAATTTTATTCTTTGTTTATTTTTGAGAGAGAGACAGAGTGTGAACAGGGGAGGAGCAGAGAGAGAGGGAGACACAGAATCCGAAGCAGGCTCCAGGCCCTGAGCTGTCAGCACAGAGCCCAACGCGGGGCTTGAACTCATGAACAGTGAGATCATGACCTGCGCTGAAGTCGGACACTCAACCGACTGAGCCACCCAGGTGCCCCACCAATACTTTCTATTTTTCCACCTAAACAGTATGTTATTGCCAATTTGAACATTTTTATGTGGCTGCTTTAAAATCCTTGTCAGATAATCCTACCATCTGGGTCATCTCTGTGTTGGTGCCTGTTAGTTGTCTTTTCTCATTCATTTTGATATTTTTTTGGTTCTTGGTATGATGAGGGATTTTCAGCTGTATTCTAAAGATCTTGAGCATTTTGTAATGAGGCTATAAATCTTATTTAAATCTTATGATGTGGTAAGCCTCTTCTGACAATGTGCCTGTAGACAAAGTGAGGTGTAGTCTAATTGCTAGCATATGAGGGTGGAAATTCATATTCTCTATTCAGTATCCACGGACAGCCTGGGATACAGCTGAAGTTCCTCCTTCTTGCTGGGTATGAGTGTGAATTCAAGCTCCCTTCTACACCTGTAAACATATGTGGCTGCCACTGCCAATATGGGGAGTGCTGGTCACTGCCATGCAGGAATGCAAGTTCTCTTTCCACTCTAACTACCCTCTTGAGCATCACCCAAATCAGGGGGTACCTTATTATAGCCAGGAGAGCATGAAAGTCATCTTACCTAGCCTTTCCTGGCAAAGGGTGTGTGTGGTCATTCTCTGTGATGTTTGGTTGCAATATGGTGGTTATTTTCTAAAGTTTAATGCTTTTCTTTTGTTTTTTTTTTTTTTTAAGTTTAT
The DNA here is from genome assembly GCF_023721935.1 of Panthera uncia. Lineage (NCBI taxonomy): Eukaryota > Metazoa > Chordata > Mammalia > Carnivora > Felidae > Panthera > Panthera uncia. The sequence continues at coordinate 45,616,457 of NC_064812.1, read as the reverse complement.
TTATTTTTGAGAGAGAGAAAGAGAAACAGAGCACAAGTGGCAGAGAGTGGGGAGTGGCAGAGAGAGATGGAGATACAGAATCCAAAGCAGGTTCCAGGCTCCGAGCTGTCAGCACAGAGCCCAACGTGAGCTAAAACTCACGAATTGCAAGATCGTGACCTGAGACAAAGTCGGGTGACCCAGGCACCCCTAAAAATTTACTGTTTTTTTCTAGGCAGTCCCTTATTGATCCTTTGGTAGAGAGAGATCTTTTCTTGTTTGTTTTTTTTTCCTGCTTTCATTGACATTTCTGGGTTGTTGGCTTCTTCAGCACTTAAAATGACCTACACTACCTGCCTGTCTTCTTGCCTTCTATTTAAAATTTATCTTAGAAGGCCAAATGGTTGGAAAATTGGGAATTTTTAAAGTTTGAGAATAAGATTAAAAGTGAAGACTCTCCAGAAATGAAATCTTTGTAGGTAGATATTCTGTATCATGGACCATTGAATATGAAATGCAAGAACCAAAAAAGGGGTTGAACTAACTGGTATTTAAGGTCACCTCCAATTCTAAAATTCTATGACATTCTGAAACTAGCACTTGGAGATTCTTACCCAATGAAAGGGATTGTGGCATTGAAGCACCACTACTTGAATATCTATCCCATGATCCTTCCATAAGAAGTTCTCTTATCTGCACAGTCCCTATAAGAATAGCAGAGGGAGGGTGGGGGTGGGGTGAGAGGGAGATGGAAAGGGAAGAACATTCATCATAAACATAGAATACATATATTTGACTGATTTTTTAGAACTCAAGAGAATGGGCTATGTCATCATGTTTACATTGTGTTCAGCTTACTGACTGGTCATAATAAAAATATTTCTAATATTTAGCCCAAATAAATTTTTTATGTATTAGATAATCCCCAGGACAAAAGAAGGCATTGGCTTTTATGTAAAATAAATGTGTTTATTAACTTAAAACAAAAGTATTTTGAGTTAAGAACATTTGGATCTCAATTAATGAAATATAAAGTTTTGTTTACATGTACATAACATAATTCCATTAATGTACTTGTCAGTATCCAAGAGGTCGTAATTATCCCTTGAGAAAATAGTCATTTTAGTAACTAACACATTGGAGCTAGAGGGATCTTTAACAAGGAGTAACAGCTCTGAAATGAATACTAGAAATTCTGAACTGTGTAATTCCAAATGCTTCTATTATGGAGATGGGTCAATTACATGTGATTCAAAAACAAACGCATTATATAACTGGCATCTCAATAAAGTGTTGCATGGAAAAAACCAGTAACTAAAGTACAGAGCCTGAAAAGGTTAACTAGTTCATCACTTGACCCCCGTGAACTTGAACTAGGTTTGTATTGCCATGGGGGATGATAAGGAAACTATTTAGTATAATTAGAATGTGCTAGTGCAAATTTATTATTCAGCTGTGGAATTACTACCAAGAGATTAATTTACTATGTCATCACCTACACATATTTTCAGCTAGCCACTTTGAGGGCTCCGGCAATGCTAAAGACAAATTTGGCATTTTCATTAACATTAGTGGGTGTGAAGTGTAAATAGTGAAGAATTATTTCCTTTTGCATTTATCAAAAATTGTGAAATTAGAGCTCTTGCAAAACAACTGAAATAGGTTTCTTTTTATGTGCTGAGAAATATTGCTGGAGGATTCTTGTTAATAATTAGAAGACTAGATTTTTCAATATTCCTTTATATCCAAACAATGAACTTTATATAGTTATTAGTAATGTTTTATGCAGGCAGAGATTGAGTGACCAGAAGTCATAGCCTGGTTTGAATTTTGTTGGTTAATGAGGGTCTTAATAATATAAAATTTAGGATTCAGTGAGACAGGATTGACACATGAAGAGAATTAGAATGAACAGGGTTTATCTACCTATTTAATCTGTATATACACATGAACTATATATATATGTATAGTATGTATATATGTATATGTATATATATATACA
>NC_064812.1:45559959-45614466 GCF_023721935.1 Panthera uncia | reverse complement strand
TATATATATGTATAGTATGTATATATGTATATGTATATATATATACATATATATATTCAAAAATATATGTCCACATAAAATCTACCTATATATGTATACTCATAAATATACATGCATACACATGGGTGTGAACTATTAGAATATAAATTAAGGCATTAACATTTTTTAAGAGTTGACCAGACCCTTTACAGGGTCTAGAATTGGGATAGCCTTTTGATTATTCAAGCTCCCTCTCTCTGTCTTGGGTCTTTTCCACAGCCTATACTCATTCCTGGAAATTGTCAGGTTCTCCCAGATCAGCAATGGGTTGTCCAATATCATAAATGTCTTGTTCCACTGACAAGGCTGGGCTCAGCATGGATATCAGCATCCCATACTAGGTACTAGGGGCAGACTGGAGTATCAATAAAGTAAATGTGGCTGGAATAATGCCTTCAAAGTCAGGGTTATAGATGGCCTTTCTCATTCTTGACTTTCTAAGAATTACTCTACTTTCTCCATAGATTTTCAGAGTACCATGTGTTCAGGGAGGTCCCCTACGTGGAGACAAACCCCCCTGCAGGCTAGAATAATCCAAAAGGGTGAATAACTTAAACCCCCTGAGTGAATGCCATGAGGTTGCTACCAGAGGGCAGGGTGTGTGGTGATATTGCCCATTTTCTCTGCTTCCTGCCCAGTCGGAGGAATGCCATCAACCCCCACCCCCCATATCCAATAGCCATGCCAACCATGCCCGAATAATTTTCCTGGCTTTTTTCTGGAGCTTAACAGCTATATCAGCAAACTTTGCAAGAGTATATTCTCTCATCATGAACTTTTTCTGAATTGGAGGCTGGCCTACAGGCTGAGGTTGTTGTTACTGTGCTTTAGCTTTCCTTTGTGTTAGTGGTTGGATGGCAGGGGATGTTTTGTCCGTTTCGCTGTCAATCACAACATCCCCTTCTGTGCTCTCTTCCCTCCCCCAGGGATTCCATCTCTTAGTGTCCCATTCAGGCCTCGTCATAGTACTCGGACCTTAATTCAAGGCAGCTTGTACCCTGCTAGCTTTGCAAAATGATACAGGAAGGTCTCCGGTTTCTTTCCTGTTCTCCCATGCATCTGCCGGCTTTGAAGCTAGCAGAGCGGTGGGTATCCGCTTGTCCCATCTCACCTCAGCTCTTCAGCTTTCTAACTCAAGTTTCAGTCTTTAGTTGGGTATCTCTGGCCACCAAAATGCCCACTGTGGCAACCATTCATTTCCCTTTGACACAATGCCTGAAACAAGTTCATTAGACTGGCTGGCATTTTCAGGGTAGCCCCCTTCTCACGCAGCGGTCCACAAGCATCTAGCATACAGCCTGCTCCTTGCCACATGGATGTTGATGGCCAACTTGGGATATGCCTGAAGATATCTCTTTCCCAAGACCCATTTCTTTGTATTTTGGCTGGCTTGCCAATTGTTGATTTAAAACCTTGGGAACTTCCCAGGTGAAATCTGGGCCCCCATAAATGGAGAGGAAGGGAGACCAAAGAGAGAGACAGGACACTCCAGATTGGTAGGTGACAGGTTTTAATGAGCTAGGGAACTTAAATAGGAGGTTTATCTTTGGTGGCTGCAAGACAAATAGATCTTTTCACTTGCTTGCCAGAATCTTAACAGTGTCTATGAAGGACTTACCCGGGTTCAGTCATGTCACCATCTAGATGGTCTCAACAACACATTGCTTTTTCAAGTCTGCATCCTTAAAAATACTTCTGAATGTGGGAAGAGTGGGCAGGATATACATTCCAAGGATGGGGGTGGGGGTGAGGGGCCTCTCATTGTCTGGGTACAGCTCACAGGTCAACCGGCAGTCAAGGTTTCTTAGGGACCTCCTCCAACAGCCTGCCAATCTGAATTTGGAAAGAAAGGGACTAAGTGAAATGTTTCCTTCTTTTTTCAATCGGGCACCATAGACAAAAATCTGGGAGAACTGACTTGGTAAGAATTCTCACCATTTGCTTCTGCCAGTTTTCTCAGGATCCTGTCTGTAGGCTCTGGAGTATGTGGGATGTACTAGCAAGTCTCATCCTAATTACCAGAAACTGTAGAGGAGGGAAAAGAATTTTCCCTTCACATTTTATGGTGTGTCTTTGGCTGAGACTCCCTTTCCTCTAGGGTACCTCATAAATGGGTAAGCTTATCTAGGTTAAAATTTCTTTTTTTTAAAAAACACGTTTGTTATTATTATTATTATTATTATTTTTTTTTTTGGAAAGAGAGAGGGAGTGCATGTGGAGGAGGGGCAGAGAGAGGAGAGACAGAATCCCAAGCAGGCTCCATGCTGCCAGCACAGAGCCCGACTCGGGGCTTGAACTCATGAAACATGAGATCATGACCTGAGGTGCAATCAAGAGTCCGATGCTTAACAGACTGAGCCACCCTGGCGCTCCTAGGTTAAAAGTTCTTTACTGTAGCCACTGTAATTCAAGATTGTCTTTGGTAAGGTTAACTTGTTTGCTCAGCCTTAAAATTTTATTCATCTAAGGCCTCACACTGATCCCAGTCCAGCCTAAATTGGTCCCAGTGTGGTTTCCAAGTTGGGCCCAGTCTGACTCCAGGTCCAGTCTAGTTTTCCAGTTGGACCAAGTCCATCTCTAGACCCAGTGTGGTTTCCAAGTTGGAACCATTCTGTCCTTGGACGCAGTCTGACTTGTAAATTGGCCCAGTGTGACTCCAGTCAGTTTCTGGACCTAGTCTGCAAAAAGAAATGCTCAAAATCTGAATGTTCATAATGCAAAAGCTGTGGAGCTAGAGTCTGAGTGGGACCTAACCCATGATCTCCAGAGACAGTGAGAAAGCAGCAAGCTCAACGGGCTTGACGGGTACCTACAACTGGTTGCTTGTTGCTCCTGGGGACCTGCCAGAGTTTTCTTTGGTTTCCTCTTCTGACACCAGACCTGTTAAAAGATAAACTAAGGGTATTAAAAATTTTAAGAGTTTCTTCGAACAAAAATTGATTTGAATCAAGCAGCATCCAATCTAGCAGATAGAAAGGAGCTCTGAGTTGCTGTAAAAATGAAAGATTTTTATAGGCAGAAGGAAGTGGGAATAAGGAAGTGACATTACATAAATATCAGGTTGGTTATTGTAAGGTTACTCTCCTTCAGAGGATGGCAGAAATCTATCAGGCAGTTTTGCTAACTAATGCCGATCAGGCAATTCCTGAGTGACTAGTTTAAGATTACATTTATGGAAGAGCTGGAACTATAATGACATTAAGTCTTGGTTTGGTGACATGGACTTAGCATAAGTACTCCACTGGGGGCTAGTTGTCTTGTTTTTAACAGTATGATACATATGTAACTTTATATATACATAAAACTTTGACCCAAAGCTTTCTTCTTGTTAATTTCTCACATTTGTTTCAGTGAAAGCACTATTTTCTTATCTTGTTGTTATTACTTTAGTCTTACATGTTGAAATAACTTTGTTCCTCCTTGTAAAGTTTTGCCATAAAATAAATGTATATTTTTAGATTTTTTTTATTTCCTGTTTTCATTGCTGTGAATTTTATTTAAAAAGCCCTTATTAGAGGAATCCCTGGATAGCAGTCTGAATTCTCTTTATTCCAAATAACAGCATGAATTCAAATTTAGATTAGATGAATCTTATTGCTAACTCTTCTAGGGACCCATCCATCAAATTAGAGACAAAATCAACTCTTTTGGCTTAGCTCTAAAAGTTAATTTTAAAACTTGATGAAGTAAAAATTTGAAACTTCTACTTCTTTCATATATCTTTACATTTGGAATTCAAAGTCATTTTTATTTAATACAAACCCCTAAATTCAAGCAACCTGTGCCACTGGCATAGAACGAGGTCTCTGAAAAATAAAGGGTCATACAGTAATACCAATAGGAGTAATGCTTATGTAAAGAGAAAGGAGTGAAAACAGAAATGCAACTTCAATATTTCCTAGAGTGATATAGCATTGTGAGTTTTCATCAACTCTCCAACCCATGTTCCCCAAACCACAAGTTTATTGTTTATCAGCTATCACTGTGAAAATGTGTTTTCCAAGGTGGAAAAATTTCAGTCTGATCTATGAATTCTAATTTTGGTTATTATCACATTAGTGGTATGGTCTTAGGTAATCATTTTATCCCTCTGTCTCAGTTCTCTTGCCTATAAATTGAAGAAGTAAGAATGGCCCATCTTTTAATGTGTTAACGCAGACTAAGAATTTAAAAAAGCTTTTTTTAATGTTTATTTTTGAGAGAGAGAGCACTTGAGCAGGGAAGGGCAAAGAGAGAGGGAGACAGAGCTTCCCAAGCAGGCTCTGTGCTGCCAGTGCAAAGTCAGATGTGGGACTCAAACCCATGAACCGTGAGATCAGGATCTGAGCTGAAGTCGGACCTACTGAGCCACCCAGGAGCCCCCAGACAAAGACTTGTTAAATTTATAGGAATTGATGGTCCTTGAACCGTAACTGAATCCTTCCAGGAGATAGAAAGTCTAGTCTGTAGTTAAAACACCTCTTTGTTCTATTTTGACCTTTTCCTATCCTTATTCTAGCATTTAATGACCTTCACTTAAAATGAAACTTTCCTTACAAGTAGAATTTAGATCTTTTTCCTTCTGTTCTTGCTCTGCTGGAGAAAAGAAATACATAGACTTTAAAATTAGAGTGTCTCACATCATTGCTTAGAAAAGATTAAATGGTTTAAAGTGTTATTAATACTTGGTGATATTTTACTATCATGGTATGGTTAGGGCAAAGGACATTTATGTAGATAACTCAAAGTAAGCAATTTTAGCTAAGAAAAAGTACATTTAGTGAAATAGTATCTTTGAGTTTTAATCACATTTGTTTATATATCTTCTAATCTACAAAATGTAATTTTCAATGCTCCCTATCTTCATTAGTGCAAATTAGCAAGTGAATTTCTCCAGACTGTGATTTCTTACTAATGGGAAAAAAATTGAAATTACATTGCTTACTGGGACATAAAGTACTGCAACCAATGGGAACCTAGGTTAACAGAGAATACAGTACTGTTATTCAAGAAATTCAAAACAAACCAATGTACTATGAGTAGTAATCAGGGCAATGGAAAACTTGTTACCCAAAACAAGATGCAGTATGTATTATGCCAGTAGTGTATTAATAGATCCCTAAAAGAAGTAACTGACTGAAATCCTAGAGGGGTTGTTAATCCCAGGAGAGAACCAGGTTAAGCCAGCCATTTTACCTTCTCTCCTTTTCTTCCATCAAGTTATGGTGACGTTGGAGCAGAAAACTAGTTTTCTTTTTAAAAAACTCTTGAGAGGGACATATTTTATTTAGGATGACATAATTTCTCCCAGTTTCTAATTTAGTTCCCTCTTGTTAATTTAGCAAAAATAGAGACAGCAATAAAGTGCCCAGTATTTTATACCCTTTCTTGCTGAGGAAACTGAGTCTGAGGCAGACAAAGCAATTTTCCCCAGGCTACTCTGAAGTTAAGTCAACTACCTGATATATGTGAAATTGGAAGTTTTATTTTTTAAATATTTTGTTCTTTTTTTGTTACTATAGAGAATTTAAAAGATTATTAGCCCGGTGCATGGAAGAGATGGGTTTTTATTTCTAAATCTTAGATTGGTTTCTTGCTAACCAAAGAACGTATGGCTCCTAACAATTTTATTCTGAGACAATTAGACAGAGTTAACCAATGTGAGAAATTTGACAGTGGAAACTTACTCAAGAACCCTTGGCTTTTAAAATCAAGTAACTGTTAGCTGATTTTTTTTTCCATCAAATTAGTTGCTTTTTCCACTACTTAATGAAAATGATAGATAGGCACTTTGGTTATTGAATAGACTGAGGTGTTAGGAATATTGTTTTTTTAACCTGGGGTTGCATCTACAAATTAATTTACTAAATAGAAATCATCAACTAAGAGTTTGTTTATGGAGCTAAATTGTTCATTACACAAAGTGAATTCACAGAATCCCATGTATTCCAGATAAAACTATTCCACTCAACATTTCTGCTTTTGGAGAACCTGTTGTAAATATAGTGTTTAAAATAGATATTTTTTATATTTTTTCACAAAAATCCCCTTTATTAGCTTATTAAGATGAAACCTGAGATTGATTTAAAGGATAATTATATAACTGAATTTTTAAAGACTGTAAACATCATTTATGTAGCAGACAGTGCTGTTTTTACTAACTATTGTGTTTGAGGAGGTAAATATATGTTTGGAACATAAAAATATTTTTACACTGCTAGGCATAGAACATTTATTTAAAGGATTCTAACAGGTGTGATGTGATAATCTCACTGTGTTTTTGATTTGTATTTCCCTGATGATTAGTGATGTTGAGCATCTTTTCATGTACCTGTTGGCTATTTGTATGTTTTCTTTGGAAAAATATCTATTCAAGTATTTTTCCCATTTTTAAATCAGATTTTTTTGTTATTTAGTTGTAGGAGTTCTTTATATATTTTGAATGTTAACCCCTCATTGGATGTATGGTTTGCAAATATTTTCTCCCATTCTGTAAGTTACTTTCTCATCATGTTAATTTTTTTTCTTTTGCTGTGCAGAAACATTGTCTTTTATTTCTTTTTTTCTTATTGAGGTATAATTAACATTACTTTCATATGTATGACATATGAGCTCTGTATAACATTCAATATTTGTGCATATTGTGAAATGATCACAATAAGTCTAGTAATACCGGTCATCATACGTAGTTACAAAACTTTTTTTGTGATGAGAACTTGTAAGATTTACTCTCTTGAGGCACCTGAGTGGCTCAGTCATTTAAGCGTCAGACTCTTGGTTTTGACTCAGGTCATAATCTCATTGTTTGTGAGGTCAAGCCCCACGTTTGGCTTGCACTGACAGCACTGAGCCTGATTGGGATTCCCTCCCTTCCTCTCTCTCTGCCCCTCCCCTGATCTCTCTCTCTCTCTCAAAATAAATATGCAAAAAAACAAAAAAGATTTACTCTCTTAGCAACTTTCAAATGTGCAATACATCATTATTCACTGTAGTCACTATACTGTACATTACATTTCTGTTATTTATTTTATAAAACTGGAAGTTTATACCTTTTGACCCCCTTTACAGATTGCCTACACCCCAACCCCTGTCTTTGGCAACCACCAATCTGTTCTCTGTGTCTATGGCTCAGATTTTTTTTATTCCATTTATAAGTGAGATCATACTGTGTTTGTTTCCTTTCTTTGTCTGACTTATTTCACTTAACATGATGCTCTCAGGGTGCATCCATGTTGTCACAACAGCAAAATTTCCTTCTTTTTGTCTGAATAATATTCCATCGTTTTTGTGTGTAGATATATATCACAACTTGTTTATCCATTCATCCATTGATGGACACTTAGGTTGTTTCCAGATCTTGAATATTTTAAATAATGCTGCAGTGAAAATGAGAGGACACATGCCTTTTAGAGTTCATCTTGTATTTTCTTCAGATAAATCTCAGGAAGTAGAATTGCTGGATTATGTGACGGCTTTATTTTTAATTTTTTTTGAGATACCTCCATACTGTTTTCCATAGTGGCTGCACCAATTTATATTTCCACTGACAGAGGGTACAAAGGTTTCATTTTCTCTACATCTTTACCAACATTTGTTATTTCTTGTTTTTTTTGATAATAGCTATTATGGCAGGTGTGAGGGGATAGCTCATTGTGGTTTTGATTTGCATTTTCCTGATTAGTGATATTGACTACCTTTTGAAGCTTTTTAGTTTGATGTAGTCCCAATTGTTTATTTTTTTTCTTTTGTTGCTCAGGCTTTTGGTGTCATGTCCAAAAATATCATCACCAGAACCAATGTCAGAGAGCTTTCCCTGTATGTTTTCTCGAGGAGTTTTAAGGTTTCAGGTCTTGTGTTTAAGTCTTTAATCCATTTTGAGTTAATTTTTGTGAGTGGTGTAGGACAGGGATCCAGTTTCATTCTTTTGCATGTAGTTATTCAGTTTCCTCAATACCACTTATTGAAGAGACTGTCCTTTCCACATTGAGTATTCTTGGGTCATTCTTCTTTTTTTTATTCTGTAAATTGTTTTGTTTAATCTTTGCCTATTTTCCTCTAGGGTACTATATATTATGAGTTAATATAACATAATACTAAGGTACATAATATTAGAATCTTATATACTGTACACATTGTGATGTGTTTCTGCTTTTAATTTTGTTCATAATGTTTTTGCCTTAAAAAGGTTTTAAATTAATGTATAGTACATAACTTTATAGTTTTGGGTTTCTTATGCCTAAGAAAGATCTCATCTTTTTTCTTAAATATTAAAATAATGTAATACTTTGACTCTAATAATTTTATGTTAAAAAGAATTTAAATATTAATACATCTGGATTTTGTGTGAGGCAGAGACTTGATATTCTTCCAAGTGTTTACCCAGCTGTGCAAAATTATTTATTCTACTTATTCATCCTTTTTCCTGCTGATTTGAAGTGCCACATTTATAATAAAAAAGTTTTCATATATTTATGGATTTGAATCTTATTACATCTTTTTCATTTATGTATTTATTCCCATGCCGATGACAAATTGTTTTAATGATTGTAGCTCTTAATCAGTTTTGCCCTGTAGAACAGTCTCCCAATTTTTCTCTTTCAAATATTTCTTATTCTCATAAATTTACTCTTCTTCATGAAATTAACCATAATTTTGGTGTATTCCATGCTGCATTTCATTTTTATTAGTTTTTTAAGGAATTGAATTAAAAGTGCATTAAATTTATAGATTATACTGGAGAAAACTGAAACCTTTACAATATTGAGTCCTCTCATCTAAGAATCTGGCATATAATCCACTTTATTTAGAAAGTCTTTTTATGTGTATCAGTAAAGTATTATAATTTTCTTCACAGGGGTTTTATGTGGTTCTTTTTAGGTTTATTTCTAGAAATAGTATAGTTTATATTTCAATAGGACTGTGACTAGAACTATTACATTCAAACATCTAAATGATTAGTGCCGATGTTTGGGATTTACTAATTTTTGTGTATTGATTTTGTAACGTAGTCACTAAATTTTGTTATGGATTTCAAAATTTTTAGTCTGGCCTTTTTTTGGGTAGAAAAGTATATCATTTGCAATTCATGATAACTTGCTTGTTTGCCTATGTGTACCCATCTTCTTTTTCTTGTCTCATTGTATTGACTAGAAACGTCAGAGCAATGTCAAATAATGGAAATGATAGCAAATATCCTTGGTTATCTTTGACTTTAATAGAAATGCTTTTAATTTTTCCACTACTAAGGATGATGATGCTAATTTTTTTTCTGTTGGACTGAATCACGTTAAGAAAATTTTATGCGGGGCACCTTGGTGGCTCAGTCGGTTGAGCGTCAGACTTTGGCTCAGGTCATGATCTCACGGTCTGTGAGTTCGAGCCCTGCGTTGGGCTCTGTGCGGACAGCTCAGAGCCTGGAGTCTGTTTCAGATTCTGTGTCTCCCTTTCTCCCTGACCCTCCCCGTTCATGCTCTGTCTCTCTCTGTCTCAAAAAAATAAAACGTTAACAATTTTTTTTTAAAAAGAAAGTTTTATGCATAATATAGGAATAGATAAATCGTGTAATTTTTAAAATCATTTTTAGAAATAAAAATATAGTTTTAATCTATGGACCTATCAATATAATGAACTACAGAATTGAATTTCCTAAGTTGAGTTATCTTTGTTTTCCTAGAATAAAGTCAACTTGGTCATGTTGCAATATGCTTTTGATTTAATGGTGGATTTGATTTGCTAATATTTTAATTAGATTTTTTTTTTTGGTTATACTCCCAAATGGTGGATTTGATTTGCTAATATTTTAATTAGATTTTTTTTTTTTTTTTGGTTATACTCCCAAATGAGATTTTTTTGTAGCTATTGAGTCTGTGGGTGGATGCGAGCTCACAGGTAGGCATACAAAGTCAATTAGTTTTTTGTTAAAGTTTTACTAGCTTCATAAAATCAACAGTGAAAACCTCTATTTTCTGTAACAATTTAAAGAACTTAGAATTAGTCTGTTCTTTGAATTTGGGATATCCCGGTAGTCTGTTGCTATATGGGAAAGCCAGATGTTTGATAACGTTCTCATCTTTATGATTCATTACATCAAACCTGCAATTGCTTTTTCAGGTCCCCGGGTTTGTTACTTTATGTATGCTTGGCCTATCAAGTTCTGAGAGAGTTTTCAATTTCTAGTTATACGTGTGATCTTCTTTCACGTATTCATAACAGTCTTCTTATAAATGTTGACTAATTATTTGGAGCAGAAATGTCATTTTGGCTTGGATCCAGTGGTAAGCAGTTTCTAGACAGCACACGTAAGAGAATGAGGAGTTGAGACAGAGAAATTAGGGAGGTCACTAAGGGAACTGTCAGCAAGCAATTTAGCATTGTGAGCAACTGTAGCTTCCTGCCTCTGGGAACTCCCAGGAGCTAGTGTAGAAAATTAACTTCAGAGTTATCATTGCCAAATTGGTGAGGGAGCTGGGATGTTTATCCACCCACTCTTGTCAGTTATTAGTTGAAGCCTACTTCAGGGGTGGTAAGCATTAATTCTCCAGAATTTCTAGCCTGCTTCATTTGCAATCAGCGTGGGCTCTGGTAACCAGAGAAAGCAAGCATTAAAAAAAAATAATAATAATAAAAGAAGAATTCAGGTGTAGGCAGTTGAAAGTTAGTCCTGAAGGAGGGAGGAGAAACAGCATTTGCTACAAGTGTTCACAATTGTTATAGGTTTGTGATACTTTGTATCTTTAATTAATTCATTCTTCTATTAATTCATTCTTTTATTGAACAAATGTTTGCTTTCACACAAGAATAATAGTCTACTGGTACATAATTGTAGGATCATAATTCTTTTCTGGAAGAATTTCTCAAGATCTGACTCACAGACTGGATTTTGGCACAATGCTGCTTCTGAAAAATCGTTACTTCTATTGATTTATCTATCTTGCCAGTCATTTTTTAAATTACTAAAATGTCTGCCCTTGTGCTCTTTTTAAAAGTGGATGTTTACTCAAAATAACCAAACGCAATGCAATATCTTCACATCTTATTGAGAATTCTACTTAGAATTTTGAAAAAGTTCTCTCCTGTTTCCAGAATTGCATATTCACTGGTAGTTAGTTGTTTGTTCTGATGGCCCAGCTTGGTCACCTTCTCTTTGGCTTCTGATTTTCATTTCTAAATATCTTCTATTTGTTGTATTGATTATGATTAATATGATTAACTGAAACTAATAATTAATGCTAGCGGGTAGATTAGTAGTTCCAGACCTTTCCACGGAGAATGAAATTTTTAAAAACTGGGGAAAGACGTAGTATTGTAACTTTTTATATTTACCAAATAAGTTAATTAAAAAGCTATTATCTACTATTATCATAGTTTAAAAAAAAGAAAGGATATTTTAATTCCCCTGAAGTAGGGAAGATATACAGTCTCTTAAATAGTGCAAGTTTGGCTGTATACATTCTTATAACATTGATCTTTATTTTCTCACTTCATAGTTTCATGGAAATTTTCTCTCTCGGTGGAGGGGGGGGGGGGAAGAGACTGTCAGCTGCTGTGGTCACAATTTCACTCTCAGGCCTCACTTATGGTGGTCTGCTCCGTGAATGGTGGAGGATGTTTTCAGGTGGCAAAGCTCTGTTTCATTCAGGTGCACAAGTCAAGTGTAGCCTGGGTGCAAATGCTGTGGTTACATTCTTTGCCTGAGGGGCTTTGGTGGGTTTCCTGAAATCTTTTTGTTTAGATTTTTAGATTCTAAAAATGTTTAGAATGTTTCCTTGAGACTAAACACTTAATGACGTATAAGGCTTTCTCTGACTTTGCGATATTCTTAGATCCCAGTAGTTAATGGGAAGTGTAAATTTTCAAGACCTATATTTTATATGCTACCTAATATGCTCTGTCTTTCTGAGACTGTTAATATGTATATGTGGCATATACTACCAACTGTATTTTTTTACTTCTTACCTTTTAGTTCTCCAAGCTCAATTACCTGGCCTTTCCTTAACATTTTCTCTCCTGGGCCACAATGCCCTAGAGGTTTACATGTTAAATTGTAGTTGAGTTTAATGACCTTACGGATAATAAATTATTGAATCATAATGAACTTGCTAGCTTAGCTTTCTATTTGGAGAAGAATTTCAGGTGGGCAAATCCTTGTACACTGGTTTCTCATGGGATACGAAAGTCTGATATTCTTTGTGCTTGTGCCTGGAGTTATAAGAACTACTGTGCAGGGCAGGACTTGTAATAAAAACTCTCCAAGTTGCTTTTGACTACATGTGATGAAAACAAAAAGAACCATTAATTTTAATGGGGGAAGAACAATATGTGTATTTTCTTTTTTTTTTTTTTTTTTTAACGGTTTTTTATTTATTTTTGGGACAGAGAGAGACAGAGCATGAACGGGGGAGGGGCAGAGAGAGAGGGAGACACAGAATCGGAAACAGGCTCCAGGCTCTGAGCCATCAGCCCAGAGCCTGACGCGGGGCTCGAACTCACCGACCGCGAGATCGTGACCTGGCTGAAGTCGGACGCTTAACCGACTGCGCCACCCAGGCGCCCCAATATGTGTATTTTCTATCTATTTCTGACACAGGTTATATAGGCCATTACTAAAATGTTGTTCCTTATTAAAATTCCTTCACACATTGAAATATTTCAGCATCTGTTGATGAGGGTACATTCATGTAATGTAGATAAGTTACTGGATGAACCCATTGTTTCACTATTTCTTTAAATGCCAAGCAGTGCTTTTGATGGATAATGGCTATGCATAATTGATTTGCTTAAGAATTTATGAGATCAGGCTCTGCAGCCAAGTGTAAGGTTAGGAAGATGTAGGGTAGTTGGATGAGGGTCTGAATTCATATGATGTAAAGACCTGACTCAGCACAGAGACCACAAACCAGCCATGGGCTGGATGCAGCCCCAGCCATTTTGTTGTTTGGACTGAACAATGTTTTAAACACGTGTTTCTCAACATGTAAAGATTGGGCAGTTTTATAGAAAATTCCAGGTTTTTGCCTTTCATTGAAAAGTCAGAAGATCTGAAATCATTGGCCTGATTTCTTTCTTTCTTTTTTAAACAGATAGCCACTAGTATTTAAGTAAAAATATTTTTTTAATGTTTATTTCTTAGAGAGAGAGAGGGGGGGGAGGGGCAGAGAGAGAGGGAGACACAGAATCTGAAGCAGGCTCCAAGTTCCACACTGTTAGCACAGAGTCCAATGTGGAGCTTGAACTCATGAACTGGTGAACTGAGAAATCATGACCTGAGCGGAAGTCGGAGGCTCAGCTGACTGAGCTACCCAGGTGTCCCCCAAATTCTGGAGCTCAGCAGCAGAATGAAACAGTTTCCTTCTTGTTTCTGTGATAGAGATTGAATTTCAGTTGCCATGTATCATTGCATTTCTATCATTATTTTCTTTTGTAGAAGAGATGAATGATTTCTTGTGCCTGTATCTTTATCAAAAGAAAGAAAATGAATGATAAGCTGAGAGGGTAGCATATGGGAGAGAGCATGTTTATTTGCAAAAGTGAAGATTATTCCTATGTGTTTAATATGCAAAATGTGCTTTTGTCCAAAAAAATGCAACTCAAAATACCATTATGTAAGAAACCATGATAAAAAATATGATTGATATGTGGAAAACTTGTTTAATGAGAAACTTAATGATCTGGGAAAAGATTCCAAATTTTTTTTTTTTTTTTAATGAGCTTGCTTTTGGCTAAAAAAAATCTGAGCAATACTGCCATAAAATTGTTAAGTAGCACCTATGAAAATTTAAACTGGCAGCAAGATTTAATTCCAACAAGAAATGTGAGCTCAGAGTGTCAAAGAAATGGCTGATAACTTAAAGGATAAGTTGGAGGAAGAAGTTAAAATATTTATGTCGTGTTTATTGCAGAGGACGAAAGCCCAGATGTAACAAATACCACCTGGTTAGCTGATTTGTATTGGTTACAAGTGAAAATATACATGAGACTGAAGAAGTTTGGGATATGAAGCCCACAAAAGGCATAATATCAAAAAACAAACTATCTGTATTGAGGAAAGTCTTCAAATGCTTAATGAAGACTGGCTAAGAAATATTAGGGAGTCCCTCTCATATTAGGTGGCACCTCCATGGAAGTTAACATCAAACTCCTTCTGAGATGAAAATCTCAGATGGTAAAATTTGGAGGGACACATTGTAATTTGTCAAGAATTACTTCCTACCAAACCAGTTTAACAAAATGGAAGCTGTCTTGGTTGGAAGCAGGGACATTGCAAACTGGAAGTGCTTCTGTGGTTTGAAAGGGAGAGAACTCAGTGTTGGATTTAACACCCCGGAAGCACAATTCAATAAGTTGTCTGTGGTAGTATGCGGTAGTAGGTCACATTTATGACATTTGAATGACATTGAAAAGTTTTCTTATTTTCAAGAGTGAAAGAAATTGGCTTGCTCGTGTCATCTCGTGAAAATTACTTCAGTTCAGCAGAGTAAGGGATAAACCTTGACCCTTTTGGTTGAGTTTACAACCCATCTAAACCCCTTAAAAGGACCTTCACAAGTGGTTACCAATGAATTTATGTGTCCATTGAAAGCAGAACTGTGTCTTTAGGAAAATCATCTGACAAGGAATATTGTGGTTTACATTCATTTGATGAAAGCGGCTCCAGAAGTAACACGGCTTAAACTACATTCCTGAAATATGAACTGAACTCCAGAAGATATTCTCTGCTTTCAAAGTTTATAAAGATGTGCTAACATTTAGTTTTAATCAAATTAAGCTCTCTCAATTAACTTTAATCATGTGAACAAAGAGCTTCAAATGGAAATTTCTGAGTTGCAGAAATGTTTTCTGAAAACAAAACAGAAGTTCTAGAATCCTGGAATTCTACAAATATCTCTGCACAGTAATTTTCTTAATTGTAAAAAACATTGTGTAAAGATTTTATACATGTCCAGATGTACTTACGTTTGTGAACAGCTATTTTCATTTGTGAATAAAACTAAATAAAATTCTGTGCTAAATGCTGAATTCTGTATTGCATGTAGCAATGTAAAATACTCAACTAGACATAGCCATCTTGGTGTGGAAGAGAGGATGAATTTTCCAGTTCTAAATCAAAGGAACAATGCATTAGGGAAGACAAATTTAATATTTAATGGCTTCTCTTTATTAAATATGTATACTTAAGGTACAATGTAAAATACAGGAGTGCCTGGGTGGCTCAGTTGGTTAAGCATCCAGCTTCGGCTCAGGTCATAATCTCATGGTTCGTGGGTTCAAGCCCCACGTTGAGCTCTGAGCAGCCTGGAGCCTGTTTCAGATTCTGTGTCTCCCTCTCTCTCTCTGCCTTTTCCCCACTCACATTCTCTTTCTCAAAAATGAACAAATGTTAAAAAACTTAAAAAATAAACACTAAAAAATAAAATACAATCTCCACTCTAATACATGTTTGCATTAGTATATATATTCAAACCATAATTCAAAAAAAAAAAAGAAAAATATTTATTAGCAGTTAACGTCTTAAACAAAATCTGGTTTACTTCACTCTTTTATTACCTTCCTGAGACCAAAAGGATTGAATTTGAGACCCTTTGCTCAGTATTTCATCTTAGCAAATGAAAAGCAGAAATCTGGTTTTGCCCTCTATATGCCTTTCAAATAATGACTGGATGCTGCTGCTGATTGACTTCTCTCAATGGGCACAGCCTGATTATTATATTTACCATGACAGTAGCCTTTGGCTGGGTAGTAGACTATTCACTTTTTCATTCACCTTTTCTCAAACCTGCTAAAATTGTTGGTGTTCCTTTTAAAGTGCTGCACCTTTCAAATAATTTGAAGCAAGTCTTAAATCAAATGTCAATAAATTATATATTCTCACTAAGGTAAACCTATTCTAATTTTGTGACTTTAGAAAAAACCCTCACATATAAATAATAATGTCCTTAATATTTTTATTACAGTATCCCCTGTATTTGCCAATGTTCTTTGTACTTAATGGTCACAATTATTGAGAGTGATTTTGATTTTCTCGATTAGAATATCAACTCCACAAAGACAGTACTTTACATATGTTAACGGATGCATTCTGAATATCCAGTATAGTTCCTGGCACACAACAGATACTCAATACATGTCTGATGAAATGTATTTCAAGGAGAGCTGAAAAAAAATCCAGTATTTCAGTAATACGTATTAACCAGACTAGGTTAAGTTGCATTTTTTGGTACCAACCTCCAAATCTCCATGGTTTCACATACTTTATTTTTTGATTCTGTCACTGAGGTTGGCACGGGGCTCTGCACCTAGGTTGATGGGGGTCTCTGCCAGTCTTCCAGTAGCACCATCTAGAATAGAGGTCTCCATTCAGGCATCTTAGATGCTCTGTTCTTTCCCTCATATCACAGCTGGATGCAAATCGATGAACGAATGGGAAATTCCTGGAGCCTCGTTTGTTACAGTTCTCACTTTGCAGATCTAAGTCTTAAGAGAAGGGGCTTTGGAGTTTGGCAGACTTTGGTTTGAATCCTGATTCTGCCACTTTCTAGTTCTCAGGCACTGTTCAAGCCAAAGTAACCTCTTGGTGTCTCTATGAAAATGGATTATATGTGTGAAATTTAAATGAGGTTATGTACAAGGGACGTGCTTAGTACATGGTAGAGCTCTGTGCATCTTCACTTCTATTCACAAGGCTGGCAGGTACTGCACACAAGATTCAGTGGCAGAAGGAGGATTTGAATAGGCAAATATTTCCCTTGCTGGGGAAGAGAGAGACTGGGGAATCATATACAGGCTTTTCTCCATTCGTCTTTGTTTTGTTTTGTTTTGCTTTTTCCCACTCATCTCTTTGGACAGAAGTAATTATAGGTCTTCACTGAGGTGCAGAGAGGCTGGGAATATAATATATAGATACAGATAATTTATAATAAATAAACAGAATATTTGATAAGTGTTACTTTCTCTGCTACAGCATGATAAATAAACCAGTGACTAATTGTTACCTGAAGTTGCTGTATATCACTTCTAGCACTGTTGTTGGACCCTTTGGTATAAATTTCCAGATATGAAAAGAACTT
Organism: Panthera uncia; assembly: GCF_023721935.1. Lineage (NCBI taxonomy): Eukaryota > Metazoa > Chordata > Mammalia > Carnivora > Felidae > Panthera > Panthera uncia. The sequence continues at coordinate 45,597,385 of NC_064812.1, read as the reverse complement.
CATCTCTTAAAAGGACTATAAGACAGGCCATTGTGTAACTCGTTAGGGACTCCTGGAAATGCACAGTTGTGTCACACTTTTTAAAAGTTTTTTTATTTATTGGGGTGTCTGAGTGGCTCAGTCAGTTAAGCGTCCAACTTTGGCTTAGGTCATGATCTCACAGTTTGTGAGTTCAAGCCTCACATTGGGCTCTGTGCTGACAGCTCAAAACCTGGAGCCTGTTTGGATTCTGTGTCTCCCTTTCTCTCTGCCCCTTCCTCCATATGTGTTCTCTCTCTCTCTCTCTCTCTCTCTCTCTCCTCTCTCTCTTAAAAACTAAAGTTTTTACTTTTGAGAGACAGGAGAGAGAGAGAGAGAGAGAGAGAGAGAGAGAGAGCAAGCCTGTGGGAGGGGCAGAGAGAGACAGAGACAGAGAGAGAATCCCAAGCAGGCTCCACACTGTCAGCATGAAGCCCAATGCAGAGCTTGAAGTCATGAACCATGAAACCATGACCTGAGGCAAAATCAAGAACCAAAATCAAGAGTTGGCTGCTTAACTGACAGCACCACCCAGACACCCCGTGTCATATTACTTAAAGTGATAATTTAGAGTGCTCTTTGAACCATATGTGATTGATAGTACCATATGGGCAAATTGACCCAAGGTAGTGGCTTCTTTTGGAGGCTAAGAGGGTAGGTCTCCAAAGTGGATTCAGAAGTGAATTCTGATGGACTATCTCCCCCCTTTCAAGTAAGCCTTTCTTTTTTTCCCCTGAAGTAGGGATCTCAAAAATAAGCTCTACAGAAACGATTTCTAGTTTTGGATCATTCTGCTGATTCTGCCAAGGATGCTGGAGTTATCCTCGACACTGATGATAGTTTTGGGGTCCGGATCCATCTTTTTCCAAAGGTAATCTGATCTCATTCCTGGAACTGTTATATCTTGCATTGACTTATCAAAGGATTTCCTTCTCTAGGGGGAAATGTGGTACTAGCTCCTAAGTCAGAATTGTCACTTCTTTACATGTTTACATGAAGGTATGTAAGACTTCTTTCAGGTCTCTATTTCTTAGCAAAATCTGTTGAATGTGTATAGTTTCTTTTTAGGCTATTTCTGTAATGATGCGAAGACTCTACAGAATGATTTATAACCCTTTGCATATAGGTAAGGAACAGAATTATTCACCCAATAACTGTTTATTGAGAAGAAAGTGTGCATAAAGAATGAAGAAAACTGATGATAATTACTGAATACACAAAGATGAAGGAGACAAATGACTACTTTTGAGGTGCTCAAATTCTGGCTGGAGAATGATGTCAATGGATAAGTCTGGCACATTGAGATGACTACTATAATTTATGAATAAAGTGAATGAGAGGAAGGAGAGATTGTGCCTTCTGCAATGGATTTCAGGAAAGCCTTCTCAAACATTGCAGCTGGCTTGTGAGAGTAGGTACTTTCTGTTTGAAGCAGAGAATATTCCAAAGCAAAGAGGAACATTGACAAACCTGGTTAAAATGAAGAAGACATAAAAGTTTATTACATGTATGGGAAGCTAGGAAAAAACCAGTGGGCTATGATATTGGGTTCTTGTGAGGGAAGTGATGTAAAATAAGGATAGAGCTGTGTGGTTGCTACAATAATGGCTTCCAAGGAATCATCCCTCTTGGAAGACTCATCTTGTATAATATCTTCTTAGATTGACTAGGCTTGACCATATGATATATGGAGAAGCTTGATAAATACTCATGTGTAGGCCTAGCCTGCTTGGAGCTCTGAAACTGTCATGGCTGAAGAAGCCCAGATTATCCTCCTTGAGGATGACCGATCCCATGGGAAAGGAGTAACAACACACAGAGAGATTCCAAGGTAATAGACCACATGGAGACAGAGAATGAGACACACAGTGAGAGAGAGACAGAGGGAGAAAGAGACAGCACGAGTGAGAAGGAAGGAGACATCTATGAGTGTAGAGAGATCCCATGAAAAGAGAGAAACTGTGTAAAGTTATGAGTCTTTGGTAGAAATTCATCCCCAGCAGACAAGCAGGCTGAATGCAGCCATATTTGAACTTAAGCAAGATCAGCAGAAGTGCTTCCCAACTAACCCACAGAATTGTGAAAAGGAAAAACCGGTTTTAAGGCATTAAGTTTGGGAATGGTTTCTTATGAAGCGATGGATAACAGATACAGAAGGTATCTTTATTCATCCATTCAGCAAATATTTATTGAGTTTACTGAGTATCTTCTGTGTGCCAGGAACTCTGCTGGATTGATACCGTACTTTGCAGGGCCTTACATTTCATGGTAGGGAGTTCTATCCTCTCTGCTCTAACGTCAGCCATTATAAATGCCATTGCTATTATTTCACATGAGGACTAAACCGTATCTTGCCTATTATAATAACGTTCCAATTGTTCTTTCTCATTTCAGCCTCCCCTCCCCACCCCACCCCCCACCCCCGCCAGTTAAAACAAAGCTGATCCATGTTATTCCCTTGCTTAAATCTCTAATGGCTTATCATAACCTTCTGGTCAAATTTTAGACCTCTTTGTGTGCATTTTGTAATACCATTTATAACCTTTTGCCCAATGTTCAATAACTTGTGGTTATTGTGGTTCCCTAAATACACAATGCTTCCTCAGGTATTTGAAACTTTCCATGTGTTGCTGTTTTGGCCCGGAAGGCCCTCTCTCATTTGTTTTCCTGGAAAAAGCTTACATATACTTCAAGACACAGACAAATCTATACATTCTTTTTCAATATCTCCAGGTGGAATTGATTACTCTTTTTCATCTTTGACTACCACTGATCACTGCACATTACTCTAATATCTCAGTATTTGTCACACTATTGATATGTTCTTTTCTTTTCTAGACTGTGAGCTCATTGAGGGTGTGGGATCTACCTTTTTTTAATCTTTGTGTAGGAAGCACTTAATGCCTAGTATATACCAGGTACTCTATAAATAGTTTTTGAGTAATGCCTTTATCTTTTTTTTATGTTTAGTTTTTTTTTTTTTTTTTGTTTGTTTTTTTTTTTTTTTTTTTTTTTTTGTTTTTGTTTTTTTTTTTTTTTTGAGAGAGAGAAGAGCACAAGTGGAGGAGGGACAGAAAGAGAGGGAGACACAGAATCCGAAGCAGGGTCCGGGCTCCGAGCTGTCAGCACAGAGCCCGATGCGGGGCCTGAACTTCTGAATTGCGAGATCATGACCTAAGCCCAAGTCCAGTGCTTAACTGACTGAGCCACACAGGTGCCCCAGAGTAATGCCTTTATCTTATAGACTATAGGAAATTACTATTTTATGGGAAGAAATTTTAGAAAATTAATTTAGGTATTGGTATGGAAGAGGAAAAAACATAGGCAAATGAATACATTTATTAAAGCATTTAACTACTTCATGGTCAAGGTGAGATATGAGGATTGTCAAAACTAAGGCAGTAAGAAAATGGAGGGGGTGATCTACTTAAAAGACCTACCAAAGGTAGAATGGCCATGACATGGTAGAAATCTCTTAAATGTTAAGGAAGAGGAAGAGTTGAATAATTGCAAAAGATTTTGTGTTGTCTAGCTTGGACGAGTGGGTAGATGGTGATGCCATTAACTTAGATAGAAAATACCAGAAGAGGAGCCGTTTTAGAGAAAAAGAAGGAGTAATAAGGAGATAATTATCAGCAAACGTTCTGTTCAGAGTAAATTTCAAGGATTTGGCAGCTCTCTGGTAAGGGAAGTGTTAATTACAATGAGGGTGACTGTGTTTAACAGAAGGCTGGAAATCATTGTGGCTCTAAAAAACCTTGTAAAAGATGATCTGGTTGGATTCATCATCAGAAACTTAGACTGAAGAAAAATGGACCTAGATCAGTAAATTATATGATGAATAATCTTTAAATTTCTCCCAGGCTGGGCTTGATATGTACTCTAGGAAACAGTTGGGTTTTACAGCATAGCCTATAATTGCAATTGCTTTAAGAAAATTATTCTTTTTGAAAACTGGTTGTCTATTTGTACCCAAATACACAGTAACAGTCCCATTTTAGTGATGCTGTAACTGAGGCTACTATTATAACACAGAATAACAGTGATCGCTGACCCAATTAGGAATGAACTTGGTAGCTCCTACCCTTACAGTCGCATGATAGACATGGTCCTCCATCTATTTTATCCATGTGTTACAAGATTGCAACATAGGCTTCTCTTTGATTCTTCAATCATTTATTTTCCATTGTTCAATTGTTAGAATACCAAACAGGAGCTCTTTCCCCCTGATTAGAAGTCTTAACTTTCCTGACAAGACTTGAGTTCTGTGTTTCTTACATCACCGGGGTTATAGATGAAGAGCTTCAAATAACACATTGCCTATGACAACTACCTCCCAGCATGCTAGTTGCTCTGGGAAAATTGGCTTTCCTACTTTGATTTTTCTCACTAATAAATTTAGGTAATAATAGACTCATGAGAAATAAGCTGACTAGAGAAGGGAGTAAAAAAATGAAACCATAGGTTATTCCTTTAGATTATTCCTTAATACAAATAAGAGACAAAATCAAACCGAAACAGGACTTGGGGGACATCAAAAAATAACAGGAAACCAACACTTCAAAGCCTTGAGTTTGTGATAATTAGTGCAGTTAGAAAACACTTGATGCGTCTGCAAAGCAAGAATAGGGTGAATAGTGGGTATCAAAACAAAAATTAAGAAGGCTGAAGACCAAACTTGGAGCCTGTTTTTTTTTTTTTTTAAATCAAAACTCCCAAATATATTGCTGTATGAATAAAAAAAGATCAGAGATAGACTCTTGTGGCAAAATATATCAAGAAGCAATAATATGTTGGTAACTGCTATTTGTGGGGTCTCTCTCTCTCTCTCTCTCTCTCATTGTTTTGCTCAAAGTTTAACAAGCTGAGTAGCAATAGAACCTCACAATAGATTCATTCCACTTCTTCTAGTCACTACTCCAGAGAGACAGCTCAGGACATTCTTCTGATTTCTATAATGGGTAAATGCTACCGTGGACTCCAGAGGCCAACTGAGGGAGCTCTCCGAGGACACAAATGTCATCACGCCGATGAAGCACCTACACAGCACTAACCTATAATCCTGAGTAGCCGGAAATCTACATCTTCCCCAGAAGAACGCACCTGCCCCCGTTCCTACTGCAGAGACCGCACAGGAGATACAGTACACCACGATCTCCTCGCACTGTGTCAGCAAGACGCAGCAGGTCCTGTAACTGGAGCCGCAGCTGATGCTTCGGTAACTCAGAACATAGAACATCCACTCTTTGTAATTTGGGTAGCGCTCTCTTAGAGGCTAGCGGTAAGTTAAGTGATAATGAAATGAAGTCCTTTTGGCAGCGTGTGGGCTATGTCAGTCTGTTGTGAAGCTGAGTTTAGTTGCAAGGTGAGTAGGCCTGCCTGGGCAATCGCCAGTGAGTTAAATCAAGACAAAAATCTTCCTTAAAAGAATTGCTTTTATTAAGGGGAGCTTGTCACTGACTGTGATGGATATGGACGCTGTATTTCCAGACAATGGTGAAGAGCACGGAACACTTAACATAGCCAGTACTTGTGAAATAGGTTTTGATTTTAGCCACTAATGTAATGTCACATGTTTGCTGTTGTGATTCTGTTTTTAAAATTTGGTTGATTAAGGGGCGCCTGGGTGGCTCAGTCAGGTAAGCATCCAACTTGGGCTCGGGTCACGATCTCACAGCTTGTGAGTTCGAGCCCTGCATCCGGCTCTGTGCTGACAGCTCACAGCCTGGAGCCTGCTTCAGGTTCTGTGTCTTCCTCTCTCACCACCTCTCCCCTGCTCACACTCTGTCTCTCTTTCTCAAAAATAAACATTAAAAAAAAACTTAGTTGCTCACTTAAAACATGTATTTTCTAAGAGTAGCTATGAGTTTATTATTATAATGGTTTTATGATGGGTTCTTTTTTCTATTGTTCCTGCTTTTCTGAATGTTTATTTTTTTATGAGTAAACTATTGGAAATAAGATGTCTGTTAGCCAGATTTTTCAATAGCTGTTGGCTTTATACTGCTGCAAATTCAAATTTGCAATTTGAAACTACAACTTTTATATATAATGAAATCTCTGGGTAGGGACACAGTTTTCATTATATTTCCACTTGCCTTTTTATCACTGATTCAGCCTTTTAATTCAGTCTTTAATATACTTAAGGAAAAAAGGAGATTACATTTAAAGAACCTGAAATTTTAAGATCAAGATAAGTAAAATATAGTTCTTACTTTCAAGGATAATATAGCCTATTTTTAAAGACAGATATATGCCACAAATCAGATTTTAAAAAGTATTTTAGTAAAAGTTGTTCTGTGAGTGTTAATTCTAGTAGGCGTGGAATTAGCCTGAGTTGTTTTGCTTGTCTCTGTGTCACACTGTCCCCTACTCAGTAAGAGCATTGCTCAGTAACCATGAGTGTGAAGAGTTTGGGGTGGTTTATATCATTATTTATTGATAGCAGTGAGAATGATAAGTTACACGTGGACTTGATGACATCCCTAAAAGCATGCTGTTTGGGCTGATGGCACAGAATGAATATATCTAGATGACCAGCAAAATACAAAACAAAACAAAAATCCTAGTGATAACTTCCGTTTTGGGATCTCTGGTTCCAGAGTGTTCAGCGTCATGTTGGTGGTTTCTGATTCAAGAGAGAAAGTACATACTGCCATGGTCCTTACAAAGGGAGCACAGTTGGACTTTCTACTTGGCCTCTCCAGATCTCCTACTATGAGATAGCCTTTGGCTGTGATGCATATTCTTTCTTTAATAATGTGACTATACTGTATCTTTTTACTGAAATAAATTGTAGATGTGTAAGCACTGTCATTTTGGGTTCTATAAATCTTCTTGAGCAATTAAATCTTGTATAATTCCCATTGTTAGTGAGAAAGCACAATGTAGATGGAACAACTAGAAAAGAAAGTGATTTCGTGTGGGCATGCCACATGTGTGTGTAGGCCCACAAGTGCTTCACGTAGAAGGTTGAGTTGGAGAGGTAGTGTACAAAGAAAGACTGTGGTATGAGACAGTAACTCAAAACGAAATCTCATTGATGATTTCTATTTATCCATTGGTAGAGAAATCTCAAAGAAAAAAGTTTCAGAAACCCAAGGAAGGAGGCAGTTCATCAAAATATTAAACCTTCCATACTACTCAAAACAATCTCCAGATTTAATGCAACCTCTATCAAAATACCACCAGCATTTTTCACAAATTGAGAATAATATTAAGGTTTATGTGGAACCATAAAATACCTCAAATAGCCAAAGTAATCTGAGAATTCCAGATTCCACGAGATACTACAAAACTGTAGTAATGAAAACGGTATCATACTGGAACAAAAATAGACATAGATCAGTGGAACAGAACAGACAACCCAGAAATAAACCTATGTTTGAATGGTCAATTATTCTGTGACAAAGGAGGAAAGAATATGTGATGGAAAAAGTCTCTAACAAATGGTGCTGGGAAAATGGGATAGCTACATGAAAAAGAATGAAACAAGACCACTTTCTTACACCAATGCAAAAATAAAAGCAAAATGGGTTAAAGATCTGAATGTGAGACCTGAGATGATAAAACTCCTAGAAGAATACCTAGGCAGTAGTTATTTTGACATTGACCATAGCAACATTTTTTCTAGCTACATCTCCTTAGGTAAGGGAAACAACAACAAAAGAAATTATTGGGAAAATATTAAATCTGATCGGGAGTTCGAGAAGAATGGACATGATGAAGACATTTTTGATGTTTTTAAGTGAGAAGTTTGAAGGCAACCTTCTGAAAAAAGGTTTCAATTTAGAAAGGAATGGAATAGAAATTCGGTGGTGAAAGAGAAGAGGAGACATGAGGGTAGAGCTTGAAGAGGTAGAGGGTTGATGGAAAATTTGTTTAGGATTGGTAAAAGTAAATAAATAAACCAAAAAAAAAATAAAAAACAAAAACAAACAAACAAAAACTCAAACAAACCTGAAATGCCTATGGACTGAGAGGAAGGATCTGTAGGAGGGGACAAGTTGAAATGCAAGAGATGGGAAAAATTGATGGGCAATGCCTTGGGCCAGGGAATGAGGAAGAAATCAAGAGGATGCTGATGCTTTTGTGAATGAAGAGAAAGAAGAAGATATTAGTTGTATAAAAAATAAAGTGGAATGCATATTTAATGGGCCAAGCTGTTTGGGTACTTTGCCATTTTAAAGAGCAGATAGCATGGAGGGGTACTGTATCAAAGCATAAAATGTAAAAGGGGCCATGGGTTTTCCTAGAGTTTCAAACTCTAAATAATTCTTACCAATTGATATTTATACCTTCACAAATAACAAGCATCTTCTCCTCAGACTTGAGCTTTTTTGTTGGAGTGGGGGGACACAAGTTGTAAATGGTTAGAAGTAATTTGATCCTTTCATAACTTGCTTTTAAGATGTTAGGCAACACTGGACATCAGTCTGTGGTTAATAATTCCGCATTGCCCAAGCCCCTTTGAGTAGTCTGATCAATATCCCATGAATCCTGAGGGTTTTCATTCTGGCTTATGTACGTACTGTGCACTGTTATCTCTAATAGTTTCAGGCAGTTCTTTCCCCAGAGTCAGTTTCTTAACACGCATGTGTGATTAGTACTCACTTGACTTCTAGCCTCAGACTTTACTTTGGTCATCTTGCTCTGCTCTCAAGTATTTTCTAGCAATGGCTCATGAGAACCTCAATACCTTCTGTATCCATGTATAAATGTACTGAGATATAATACTAGGGTGGAGAGAGGCAGATTTTTTCAGCGAATGTTTCTATCAAAGTTGGTAGGTCTCCAAACTACTCAATCTGTGTTACAATATTTTTTTGCTCTTAAAACTAATACACTAATTCTTCTAAAATTAATCTTGACTATTGCATGAATTTTCCATTTTTAATTTGAATCCTGTTATTTTGCACATAGAATTTTAATTAACTTCACATATAATAATAGAACACTTATGCTTTCAGACAAAACGGAGTAATAGGGACTAGATTTACCATATTTCTTAACCAAAAATTGGGTAAATTATAAGAAACAATAAATTTTAAGACATTGGACAAAGGAAATGAAGGACAGTCATCCATGAGAGATGAAAAAAAATGAGATGAATTCTGAATGCCACTTTTTTTGTCTCAGAGAAATTTCTAGGTCCTGGTATAGGAAGAAGGAACCCAGGCAGGGCATGGCAGACTCCCTCAATTAAAGATCCAGAACTAAGGGACCAGGGAGATCTAAGAGGCTAGAATTCACAAGACAGTACCATAAAGGAGAGATGTCTATAAAAAGAGAATTATTGAGTCCTTCAGATGGTCTTCCTTGAGTAGTCAAGTGAGTACTAATCAGCACCTGTGTGTTAAGAAACTGACTCTGGGGAAAGAACTGCCTGAGTGTATTAGAGGTGACAGTGCACAGTACGTACATAAGCCAGAATGAAAAACCTCAGGATCCATGGGATATTAGGCAGACTACTCAAAGGGGCTTTAGAAATGGGGAATTATTAACCCTAGACTGATGTCCAGTGTTGCCTAACGTCTTAAAAGCAACTTAGGAACGGATCAAATTACTTCTAACAATTACAACTTGTGTCTCCCAACCCCCCCGCCCCCAACAAAAAAGCTCAAGAATAGGTATGAGAATATAAAAATATCCAGGAATTGGGGCGCCTGGGTGGCTCAGTCGGTTGAGCGTCCAACTTTGGTTCAGGTCATGATCTCTCGGTTCGTGAGTTCGAGCCCCACGTCGGGCTCTGTGATGACAGCATAGAGCCTGGAGCCTGCTTCAAGTTCTGTGTCTCCCTCTCTCTCTGCTCCTCTCCCGCTCATGCTCTGTCTCTCTCTCCTTCAAAAATAAAAATTAAAAAAATTTAAATAAATAAAAAACAAGAATATCCAGGAACTAACAAGGTAAAAATTTGCAATGGGCAAACTGGTGTCCAATAAAACGCTACCAGCATAAGAAAGCAGGAAAATATCCACCATAATGAAGAGATAACTTAATCAAACCTGACCTGGAACTGACATAGATATTAGGATTAGCAGACAGGGACATTAAAGCATTTGTTATAACTGTATTTCATTTGTTAAAAAACTTCCTTTGTGACATTGAAGCTGTACAAAGACCCAAATTGAACTTCTAGAGATCAAAACTACAGTGTGTGAGGTAAAAAACACATGGGATAGGATTAACATCAAATTAGATATCATACAAGAAAAGGTTAGTGAACTTGAAGGCACAGCAATAGAAACAATCCAAAATAAAGAACACAGAGGAAAGAGAGTTAAATCATAAGAGAGCATCAGTGAGCTGTGGAACAACTTTAAGTGGCCTATTATATGTGGGGACTGGAGTCCCTTAAGGAGAGAACAGAAGTGGAAAAAAAACTATTTGAAAAAATAATGGCCAAAATTATTCCAAATTTAATTAAAAGTTTCAGCTCACAGATCCAAGAATCTCCACAATCCTCACATTTGAGAAGCATGAAAAATCTCCAACAAGGCACATCAAGATCAAATTATTCAAAACCAGTTTTAAGGAGAAAATCTTAATAGACCCAGAGGGGAAAAATTGCATGTATAGTGGAATGGAGATAAAATGATATCATATTCTTATTAGAAACAGTGTGAGATAAGAGTGGAACAGTATCCTTAAAAGTACTGAGAAAAATGAAATGTCAAACTATAATAGTATAACCAGTGAAAGTATCTTTGGTTTATAGCAGGTTGACCTGGACATTGTCTTCTTTGTATTTACTTTCCTAGTTGCTCATGGAGCTTCTTGTATATATAAATGTATGTTTTCCTTGAAAGTTGAGGACTGTGTAGCCATTATTTATTCAAATACATTTGGCCTTTTTTTTTTCTTCACTCTTTTTGGAATTTCAATTACGCTATGTTAGACCATTTTCTATTGTCCCACAGATCTCTGAGGCTCTTTGTAGTTGTTTCTTTTTTTTTTTCTTCCTTTTTTTTAAGCTTCTCTCTCTCTCATTTTCAGTTTTCAGTCTCTTGTTGACCTTTATTAAAGCTTATTAAAGTTTAGTGATTCTTTATTTTCCTATTTCCAATCTAATAATGTGCCCATTCTGTATACATTTCATTTTATAAATTGTACTTTGCAATTTTTTTCATTTCCATTTGGTTCTTTTTTTTATAGTTTCCATTTCTTTGTTGAGATTCTCCATTTGTATATTCATTATGACCATCTTTTCATTTAAAGCCTGACCATATTTATTTTAGATGATTTAAATTCCTTAACAGGAAATTCCACATTTGGGTCATCTCAAGTTTGACAGACTAAATTTTCATGCTTCTAGGTCAAAGCATCATAATTTTTGGTTTCTTCACACATGGCTAGTACTTGACTAATGGATATAGTAATTACTATACTGTTTAGAGCCTGGATTTTTCATTGTTTCGTCTGTAATGAGCATTGCTTTTTGTTCTGGCATCCATAAATCTACTGGTGGATCAGTCTGCTCCTTTTGAGGGTTGTTTTTAAGCTCAGTTCAGGCAGCTTTAAAGCATTCTCTACACTGGTAATAGAGTAGCCATATTCTTAGGGCATGTTGTTCTGTATCCTATGTACACTAGCATTGGGAAACAATCTCCATTCAATTCGTAGCTCACCAGCACGTATTGAGAGTCTTGTCTTAACAGCTTAATAACCAGAGGCTGAAAGGAAGCCCCGTGCAGATTTCTTGAACCCCTTCTCCGTGCTTTCCTCTGCTTTCTAGTACTCTGCTCTCCAAAATTCTCCACCTCAGCAACCCAAACTTTTATCTTTCCTTTCTCAGGATTCTTCCTGCCCCCCACCTTGGACACCATCTCTCCATTTTGTTGTATAGAAAGTGCTCTCAGAAAGAAAGTTGGGTTGATCTTGGGGCTCACTTCATTTATTTTCCTTCTCTCAGGGATCATAGACCTGTACTATCTGTTTTTAAAAATTGAAGCAGTTTTTAAATTTTTTCAACTCATATATATATTTTTTCATTTCCTGTGTTTATAGTGGTTGTATTACTCTGGTATAAATTAATCCATTATGACTGGAGATGGAAGTCATACTGGATTGTTTTGACTTTCAAATTTATGTCTGTGATCTTACTTTTTTTTTCTGTTAAAATATGGACAAGTTTTATTTTTTCCCCATATTCAATTAACCTAGAATCATTTATTTAAAAGACAAGCTTTCCCCACTGAATCACAGTAGAGCCTTTGCACTCTACCTTAAAAAAAATCTTATACTAAATATTTAAAAATTTAGTATCATTTAAACACAACTCACTGATTTATTTCTACTTTTATTTTTATTTTATTTCTTTTACTGCTTTGATAATATTTCTTTGTACAAGAAGATAGAAACCATATTAGGTGATGACACCAATCATATAACTAAAGTTAAAGAATGTTCCATTTTCTGGGGCGCCTGGGTGGTTCAGTCAGTTAAGCATTCAACTCTTGGTCCTGGCTCAGGTCATGATCCTGTGATTTGTGGGATCAAGCCCTCATTGGGCTCTGTGCTGGCAGTATGGAGCCCACCTGGGATTCTGTCTCTCCCTCTCTCTGCCTGTGTCTCCCTCTATCTCAAAACAACTAAACAAACTTAAAAAGTAAAAAGAATATCAATAGCTATTCAATAGCAAACTTGGACTTATCAGTACTTTCAGAATTAATCATTTCAATCTCCTTTTTTCCAGTTGCTGATTATGAAAATATGAAATATTTAATTTGGTAATTCAGTTCTTTCTGTAATACTTAGCCCTTTCTAAAAGGACAAACCGATTGTTATCCTACTAATATAGTAATGAAACTAATACTAATAACAAAAACAACAAAAGATTCATTGATCTTGTTATCGATTCTCGTTACTCACTGTGGTGACTAGTCTCTACAGATGACTTCCCAATGAACCAAACCTCTTGGTATTCATACCTTTCTGTAGTCATTTTCCATAAGGAATACAGGCTTGCCATGTTTAACCAATATAATACAGTGAAAGTGACAATACATGAGCTCTGAGGTTGCAAATCTCACATTTTCTTCGAACTTGTAGACTTCTTTTGTGGTAGATACTACTTTGAGCCCATCATATTGTGAGGATTCTGAGGCTGCCATACAGATATGCTATATGGAGGGTAAGGGGAGGAGGGAGAGAAAAAGAGGAAAGAAGGGGAAGGGGAGCTGAGGGAAGGGGAGATGTGTGGGCCCGGCCAGTCCCCAAATGATCCAGGCATATCAACTGGGGTGCCAGATATGTGAGTGAAGGAGGTGTATTGAACATCTGGCCCAGCTGAGCCTTCAGCCCCGGCCATCATCTGACTGCAACTGCATGAGAATCTCAGCAAGAACCACCTATCTAAGCGGTAACTTGTTGAGCAGCCGTAGATAACGGGACAATTGCAACAGTGACTGCTGCAATGAAATAAGCTGTTTATGCATAAATGATTGCTGCTTGCAGTGAGCTTTGCCTTCTTCAAAATGACAGACACCACCAATTATTTTACTGTTAAAGGGTTGACACTATTTTAGAATTTTGAAATGACATTTAATTGTATTCAGTGCTTATCAGGATGCACTAAATTTGGTGGTTGAAATGACCTGTTGTTTCAGTTAAAATGTTGGCATAAATTTTTCATGATTTTATTGTAGAACTTAGACACTTGTTTTATTGGGCAGGCATAAAGCAAATTCCATGGGTTGATTTGAAAAATCAAGTGATTCTTTTTTTTTATGATGCTTTTATTTCTACTTACATGCAGATTGTTTTAATCAATAATATGTTTTCCATGCTTGATTGTGTCAGAGACCAATGGAAGTGTTAGTGTTTTTTGTTGTTGTTGTTGTTTGTTTTTTTAATTAAACCCATGAATACTGTTGAGTTGTGGGTATGGCTACTATTTTAGGAATCTCTTTCACCTTGTTTACCTCATACCACATTGATAGAACTGTTTCAAATGGGATCTGGTTCTATTGATTTTTGTGTGGATTTTTGTGCCTACTGAGGGTATTTGTAAGAACCTCTGAGCATTTCTACCTTCTGTTTTGTTTGACATTTTGGTATATATGTTTTTACCAGTGTTTCCTACACATTCTACCTTACTTTTCCATGTTGTCATCAAGTAGGAGTTGAACAGGTATTCTTTGGTTACCTATGTACCAGGCATAAGAATGGAATCACTTCTTTTATTCTGGTAAAGTGTCTTTATTGTAAAATATTATGGCGCTGATAGTTATGGTACTAAAAACACATTTGTACTAGTTATCAACTCAAAGAAGATTGAAAATGTGATAAAACAGGAATTTTCCTTTAAGTAATAAATGTTTCTAGTATGTGTAAATATAAAAGTAGTATATAATAACATGTGAACCAAAATAAAGTTTTCAGTTATGTGGTTTACAATTTCCACCATTTACTTTTAAGTTATGGCAGATAGTAGTTTAGTTAGTAGAGGGTATAGTCCGGGTAACAGATGCACACGATTACTGTCAACTGGGTAGTTGCTATTTACATAGTATGAACTCCTAGGCGGTATTTCATTTGTGGTCATATATAATCAGAAACCTGAAGACACAACATTTACTTAGAAGCCTAAAGTGCTATTCTGTAGCTGAGCAAGTGATAAATCATCCCATGAACAAGTCTTTTAAAAATTTTAAAGAGAAAAAAGGCAGGTGACAACACTCTTGTCTGTTTTGTGGTGGAAAACGCTCTCTTTCATTCAATACAGGAAATAATCAGAAAGCCATGCAGGATGTTGGTGAGATGAGACAGGAAAGAGAACTCTGTGAGTCTGTTTTCAAATATATTTTTAAAACAATGGTATGGTTGGAGATCAAATAGTAAACTTGGTGTCAAATAACCTGTGGTTTATTGCTGGCTTCTCTGCTCAGGCTTGCATTTATATAGAATCATTCACCCGGAAAGTCTTATGAATTATTAAATTGGAATCCTCTTCATTACATCCATCTGAGATAGATGGGATTTATCATTCTCTTCATTGTATAGGTGTGGAAAGTTGAAGCAGGGAGGGAGGGTCACATTTGTAATCATAAGACAGTAACATAGCCAGGACGCATTTGCTAACTTAATTCAAACCCCGAGTTTCAATAAATTCAGACAGTGTTTAGACAATATTTAATAAATACTAGAAGTCAATCAGTGAACATCCACGGTAAATATAACAATCCATTTGCTCTCTATTTTGACTTCTTCATGTTGGCTGCTAATTAGAACCCCCCAAAATGTATCTTTTGTTGTTTGCTGAGTGATTTCAGGAAGAAAACTGTAAGAGATGGCCCAGAGTCTCCATCTCCTTGTACCTCTGGGTGTACAGGGTCCTCCTATACTTTCCTCTTTCGTATAATATACCATGGAGTTACCTAACACTTCAAGGATTCACAAGGCACAGGAAAGCATTGCTCGCTCCGAACTCCTTATCCTCAGAGTTTCTGAGGTCTTTGTCAAAAATTATTCTTCTTTTGTGGTAAAAGATAAGGTTTTTCAGTGGTTTTATATTTTTGTGTCTACTCAGATTTCCAATAAAATAAAATATTCCCAGGTGCAATGCTTTTATGCTGCTGCCAATAGGTAATATGAGCCAGGAGGCAGATTCTATCCTGGAGGCACTCAATGGAATGCATATCTTGTAGTTGGCTGATATGAATCAATGAAGCTTCAGTTTCAAAGTGACACAGTTGTTTCAGAATTCACCTTGGGTTTAATGTTCCTGAAGACCAACTTCCTATGTAATGAATTCAAGTATCTGAAATGTTGTCTAGGTACTTCTATATGTAGGCATAGCAAAAAAAAGAAAACGAAAATAATTAATAGATTGTTTTAGAAAATTGAATGGGAAAAATGCCTAGTTCTACTTCTGTGTATTTTCCCAATGAGGTTGCTTTGTCTAAAGAGAGATACATCTTTTTTGGGTTAAAAAATGGCAGGAGGAACATTAAAGTATTTAATGAATTATAACAACCTTAATGTAGGCAGCAGGCTGTCTGGTCAAGGACGACTCTAGCTGATGTAGAAGTTACATTTTGATCTTTACCTGGGTCATTGTGAGTAAGCGATATGAAAAATGTGAAATAGAATGTAAAATTCTTGATTGAGGTATTTTAATTAAAATTCTTCAGTCTGCAATATTAAAGAGTTATGATTTTTTTAAAGAAGTCTATGAAGCATTTATATTTACTGTGATATTTAAAATATTTTCAATTATAATTTATAGTTTTCATATATTTGGTGCCAACTTCTGATCTTAGGAGGGAAACATTAAATGACTTCTTGATGATTTGTGCCCTGGTTCCTCAACTTTTGGCAATTAGCTGACTCTGAATAGTCCACAGGTCAGACTTTTAACACCTGAGTTATTTACTTCAAATGACTAGAGTTGCTCATGGATTTTTCTCTCATTAGCATGCGGTTCTAGTGTCCTTGAAGAGAATAAGAGGAAGAAGGAGAACAAAAAAAAGAAGGCCAACTTTGTTGAAATGGCTCTCGGTTTTCTTGTAATAGACTCTTTGTTTCATTTCTATAGGTGAATTGGTTAGCAATCGAGGGCATTATTGGTGTTTCTATTTATGAGGTGAAATTTCTAAGTGGAGTCTCCCAAATGTGTTGCAGGAAGAATGAGACATGGTAGCGGGTTCTGGTACCACCCCATTCTGCAATGATGACTCACTTAAATGGCTTTGGGGACTGGCGAGGGGGCTGAGTGGTGTCCAGTTTCTCTATCTGTTGCTGTCAGTGGGGCGAGAGGGGTAGAAGGGTGCGATGTAGACCTCAACATGAAGGGCTGCCAGGTTAGCCTTCTTAAAAAAACACTTGTATTTTTTTCATTCTTTCTTTGACACTTATAATGGCTTCTTCAGGGCCTGATGGATTAAATGAAAATGCCATAGACCGGCATTCAGACAAACGTATTTTAGTTAGATGAAAGTATGTAACTTTGAAGTTCTCATTGTGGTCACGTAAGTGGTTTGATTACACATTTGAGTGACCTTGGATAATTCCTTAACCCTCTCATCTCATTTTGATCATAATTACAGAAGAAATTATAACATCAAAGCAATAGTATTGTCATGAAGGTTAAATGAGATAATATGTGCCAAGTACATAAATTGGCATATAAAAAGTCTTTAATAAATGGTAGCCATTTTATTTGTCGTTATCATAGCTATTATCATTAGAATTGTAGCAGGGATGTTGAACAAGCTGAATTCATGGGTTTTAATCAGAAAATATCTTTATTCTTGCTTTCTATTGTCCCTTTAAATATTTATTTTGTGGGAGAAATCCTCCAGCTCCATTTTGAAAACTTCGTACCATGAAATTTCTGGTGACTTAATAAGTACAAAGTATTCTGTTTACAATAAGTCACAAAACACACTGTCAATCTGATATTTTAAAATAGGTCCATGAGGTCATGACATCTTATACTTGACTTACATATTTTCTCCTTTTCCCAGCTAGGATGTGCTGCAGGAGAGAAGGCCTTAGTTTGAGAAGCCACTTAGAAATTTTACATCAAATATAGGCGTGTGAAAAGTATCCTTCTAT
This sequence comes from Panthera uncia, assembly GCF_023721935.1. Classification (NCBI taxonomy): domain Eukaryota; kingdom Metazoa; phylum Chordata; class Mammalia; order Carnivora; family Felidae; genus Panthera; species Panthera uncia. Next base: position 45,579,808 of record NC_064812.1, on the reverse strand, counting down.
CACTACTCAACCCGCTTTTAGAATCTAAGCTAAGAAATCATCGATTACAGAAAACTCCTCCCTTTCCTCCCCTGTCTTTGCAGTCAAGGTTTTTTTAATCCTTCCTAGTTGAAGGGAGAAGAGAAGAGCGGGCCTTACATGCTGTTATTACTTTCTATCCCCCACCAGAAAGATGTCTAACCTGACTTTTTCTTCTTGTGTGCTCTTTCAAATACTCTCACTGAGAACATTTGAGTTTATGTCTAGTGACGAGGGCAATATATTTTTCTACAGCTGCTTCTCCCCACATTCTTCTTGTTTTATTTTGTTTTGTTTTTGTTTTGTTTTTTTTTTCTGTTTTCCCGAAGGACCTCTAGGGAAGAATTTGAAATGGCTTCAGGCTATTTCTCTTGTGTGAAATACTAACACATCTTTGCCTTTAAAAAGTTTGGGGCTGTAGGCTGATGTCAGTGTAGGTGCTATTTCGCTTTCTCTGCTACCCAAGCAGCCAGCAGGCCCATCTTGTACTCTAAGAATTTCCAGGCAGAAATCAAACACCAAACACCCCTGCCTTTTGGTGACAAGCAGTAAGACCCTCTCCAAGTGCTCTTGTTTAAGCTCTTTTTCTTTTTCTTGTTTAAGCTCACTACAGTCCTAGTGAGGAATCTGCTTCCGCCACTCCCAGCATAGCACCAGCTTTCTCTAAAACCAGCCGCTTCACAAAACCCTCTCCTCATCTCCACCATCTGGACCGTGCTGTATCCTCCGTGTGGCTGAAGGACCTTTAGACTCGCTAAACAAATTTCTGTTGATTTCTTTGAAATTTGTATTTTGCTCCCTCAGTGAAAATATCCAATATTCTGTCATTTTCCAGACCTATCTTTTCCTATGCTTTTAAAATCAGCGTTAGTCAGTTTACTGTCTTTCCCTTCACTATACTTTGTGATTTTTCTCCCTGTCCTTGTTTAGACTGATCTGTCTTACTTTCTGAACTTATCTGTAACCTTTTCCCTGCCTACAAATTATTATCTTTCTTTGTCCAACCCATGTCTTGTCGGGTCATTTAGTTTAGAAAACTAGTTTATCAGGAGTGTTCGACGTCCTAGATAGCATTTGCATTTTAACTTAAAATAGTGAATACTTTGGGAATGTCAAGTGCATTGGAAGAAACTGCAGAAGACACTTTCAGCCCTTCAAACTGTAATAGTCAGCTGCCTCCTCAGCTTAGGGTGAAGAATAGCTTCCTCTATTCCCCATTACATGGGGCTGCAGCAAGAATAACTATTGCTTCTGTGTAGCCCTAGCTGTGACACTCTCAGAGGAACTCAATTAGGAGAAATGTTAGTTGGCCTGCCATCAGTCATTGTTACCTTTGCTGAATTAGTTCCCATCTACCTGAATGTCACAATCTTAGAATTAGAGTCAGGGTTAAATAGTAAGTGATCTGACAATTCCTTTTGTTTGGGGACTAAGAAAGGAGACTTTTTGTAGATTGGTTGTCCTCAATCAATAGAAAATTTAAATCTGCCCCTTTCACTAAAAAATGAGAAAGGGAGAGAGAAAGTGAACATTTCGTATCTTTTATAAGAAAGTTAGCGAAAGGAGACTACATATCCGTGTTGCAGTGAGCAGTGAGGCTGCAATAAACTTGAGTTCAAAGGTGTTTCTTGAACTTTGACGTAGTTTGAAAGATAAGATTTCATTTAAATTAATTTTCGTCAACATGTAAACCGAGGAAATCAAAGCACAGAGGTGGTGCATAATAATTTTTAGTACGTATTTTGATAAAACACAATTAGGCTTTCAACATAATTGTTCTATAAATACACAGATTGCATTTCTTTGTTTTTTTAAAAATTTATTTATTTTAGAGAGAGAGAGGGAGCACGTGCGTGAGCAGGGGAGGGGCAGAGAGAGAAGGAGAGAGAATCCAAAGTAGGCTCTGCACTGTCAATGCAGAACCTGGCACAGAGCTCGATCTCATGAACTGTAAGATTTTGACCTGAGCTGAAATCAGGAGTCGGAGGCTTAACCTACTGAGCCACCCAGGTGCCCCACATTTATTTCTTAATATACAATGCAAAATCACTGGGACATTAAATTTTATAGTTACCACATTTTAAGAAAGTGAACATTTGTATACATCCTAAATTGCAGTAAGGTTGAAGCATTAAAAGTTATTGAGAGAGTTTAGTTGCATTCAAAGTCTGTCTACTTAATAGCAAACAACTATTTTTGGAAGGTCATTACTGTTACTTTGGACATAAAAAGGAAGAAAAAGCAATTAACATTTATCAACTACTTAGACAGTCACTTTCCAATTGCTATCTTCTTTTGCTTTCATTTAAAACTTTTATTTTCCCTCTGACAAGAATCTTCCTCACTGAAGTTTGTGATCAAATCCTAGTGGATCAGGTTAATCTGTTTCATAATTAATAATTTCTGCTGTTGTAACATGTGATATGACAAACTAAACACTAGCTATTGTCTGGAGCAAGAAAAAAATCAGGTATAGGATAAATGATTTCCTGTTATGTTAGCAAAATGTATCATTTAGGATATTAATTTTGTATCTGAAAATAAATCTGAAGCACTGTTATAAAAAATTTCAAACATAAGAATCACACAGGTGTGAAATGAAAAATTATACATTTTCTGCTTTCTTTACTGCTCAGATAGCAATAATTTAGAAAGGACTGAAAAAATACAAATCAAAATATGATTTTTTTTAAAAAATAAAAGGAAAATAACAAAAAGAACAAGAACAAAGTAAATCTCAGTGATATATCAACTGACACAGTAAGTAATTAAGGAAGACTGTAAGTTACCATAAGTCATTTCATCAGACTCTGGAGAGAGAAGGGCTCTCAAGAGGTCATATAATCTAGTTCTTCACCTTAGAAAAATAGGGTATCTCAGCTTCTTTTAATTCTGGCCCTCTGGCTACTCTCAAAGACTTCAGAATGGATTACCTGATTTTTCAGGTCAACAGTTTATTGAGTTCCTACTGTGTGGCACAGACCGAGTATGAACAGGATCAAAAAGATTACTTAGATCTGTCTCCTTATCAGAAGTTTATGGTCAAGTGTGCTGAGAAACACAGAGACATATGGTTATAGTCTTATAATATTAATAGTTTGGTTAAGTGCACAATAAATTCTGGGATTAAAAAAATATTTCTTTCATTGTCATTTAAGCTTCTGACTTCTTATTTTGGGCTTTACAGAAAAAGTGAAAGAATTCTACCAATGGCAAGGAAGGAGAGAATGTAGATGTGTCTGGTATGTCCCTAAAATAGCTATTTGGGTATTTAAAAAAATTTTTAAGGAAAAAAAAAACCCCAAAAAACCAAAAAGCCAAAGAGACCTGAAGGAAGAGGGAAGATAAGAAACAAAGGTCAGTAGGTGAGAAAGAGAACAGTTGACTAGAAAACAATAAACAAGTCCTTTTAATTTTCTGTTTTTATTTTCTTATTTATTTATTTATTTATTTATGCTTATTTATTTCTTTATTAGGGCACAGCACAAATACAAGGTAACCACCACCTAGAATAAGAAAGAGCACATTCCCAGCACTCCAGAAGCTATTTGTTTGTTTGTTTTTTGTTTTTTAAATACTTCTTTATTTATTTATTTAATATAGTTAATTGTCAAATTGACTAATATACAGTGTGTAAAGTGTGCTCTTTCGGGGCAGATTCCTGTGGTTCATCACTTACATACAGCACCCAGTGCTCGTTCCAACAAGTGCCCTCCTCAATGCCCATCACCCATTTTCCCCTCTCCCCCACCCCTCAAAGAACTCATTTTGTTCTCGGTATTTAAGAATCTCTTATGGTTTTCTCCCTCCTTCTCTGTTACTATTTTTTTTCCCTTTCCTTCCCCCATGGTCTTCTGTTAAGTTTTTCAAGATTCACATATGAGAGAAAACATATGATATCTGTCTTTCTCTGACTGACTTACTTCACTCGCATAATACCTTGCAGTTCCATCCATGTTGTTGCAAATAGCATGATTTCATTCTTTCTATTGCCAAGTAGTATTCCATTGTATATATAAACCACATCTCCTTTATCCATTCATCAGTTGATGGATATTTAAGCTCTTTGTGTAATTTGGCTATTGTTGAAAGCCCTGCTATAAACATTGGGGTACATTTGCCTCTATGAATAGATCAGCATTCCTGTATCCTTTGGATAAATTCCTAGTAGTGCTATTGCTGGGTCATAGGGTAGTTCTATTTTTAAGTTTTTGAGGAACCGGAAGCTTTGTTTTTCCTCCTAGTTATTACTATCCCTCAAATGTAACCAGTAGTTGACCCCCACATTATTGTGGGTAACAACACTTTAGTGTTATTCATTGCTGTGTAGTAGTCCATTTTGTGACTATATTGCAAATTATTTTTTCATGCTAAATAATTTGGGGTTGTTTCTATCTTAAGGCTATTACAAATAATGTTTCATGAACATTGATGTATGTTTTTTGGTGCAGAAATGTAAGCATTTATTTTGTCTTTATATCTAGGAATGGAATAGTGGGTCATAAGTAATGCTTTGGTGGATATTCTCAGTAAATTTTCTAAAGTGTTTGCAGCCACTTACACTTCCACCAGCATTGTATGAAAATTCCAATTGCTCTGCATTTTTTGTAACACTCAGTGTTGTCCGTCCTTTTCATTTTAGTCATTCTGGTGAGTGTGTAGTCATAATTCACTGGCGTTAATTTGCTCTTTGTTGAGAAGTAATTAAGTTGATCTCTTTTTCATCTGCATAATGGCAATTCACACGTCTTTTGTGAAATACTTCTATAAGGCTTGTCTATTTTTATAGAGTTGTCTGTATTTTCTTATTATAGTAATATTTTATGTATTGGATACAAGTCCTGTCTGATGTAGTGCAATCCTTTCTCACTCTATACCTTGCATTTTTCATTTTCTGTATTTTTAAAGTGAAGAAATCTTAATTTTATTGAAGTTCAATTTATTAACATTTTCCTTTAGGGTTAGTACTTTTCTTGGTTATTATCTTATTTAAGAAATCTTTGCCTAGGCCAAGGTCATGAAGATATTTTTGAATGTTATATTTGAGAGGGTTTACTTTTTGACCTGTCACATTTAGGTCTGTGATTTTTTGTTTGTTTGTTCGTTTGTTTGTTTATTTATCATGTGAGACACTGTTTAACATTCAAGTTTTTTTTTTCTAAATGAATAACCTTGTTTAAGCATCATTTGTTTTGCAGATTCTCTTTCATTGCAGCAAAAACTTTGCCTTAAATCAGATGATTATGGATGGGTGGATCTATATCTAGACATTTTCTTCTGTTCTCCTGCTATCTTTGCCTATTCTGCACCAATCCTACACTGTTTTGATTATTGTAGCCTCATAATTAATCTTGATATTTAGTAGTATACGTCCTTTAACTTAGTTCTTCATCAGTTGCCTTTGCTATTCTTAGGTCTTTGGACTTCCACACATATTTTATAATCTGCCTGTCAATTTCCACTAAAAAAGCTATCGGGATTTCAATTGGAATTGCATCAAATCTAGAGATCAATTTAGGGAGAATTGACATCCTTAAAGTATTGAGTCTTACAGTCCATGAATATGGGACATCTTCATTATTTTTTGGTGCTATTATAATTGGCATTTAAAAATTATTTTTCAACTACTTGTTGCTAGTATATAGAAATATATATTTATATACTGATTGGCTTTATAACCCACCAAAGTGCTAAATTCAAAAAGACTTCTTTTGGATACAGGTGAAATAAAACCCAGGTAAGGAATTTCCAGTTCTAGTAGTTTATCAGATTTTATTGTATCTTTCAGGTGAATAATTGTGTCATTCACAAATAAAGTTTTACCTCTTACTTTTTACTTTTTAAAAACATACTACCTTTTCTTCCTTTATTGTCCTAGTTAGGTCCCCTGTACAGTAATGCTGAAGAAAAGTGATGCTAGAAGCCATTTTTTTTTTCTTGTTTAATCTCAGCAGAAAATCTTTTACTATTTCACAATGAATGATTTTTGTGTTTTTTTTTTCTTCCAGCAGTTTATATTACATCAGTGTTTAGAAGTTCAGGGGCGCCTGGGTGACTCAGTTGATGTAGCATCTGACTCTTGATTTTGGCTCAGGTCATAATCCCAGGGTCCTGGGCTCTAGTGCCTTTGCCAGGCTCCATGCTGAGTGTGGAACATGCTTGAGATTCTCTCTCTCTCTGTTCCTCTCCCCTGCTTACACGCTTAAAAAAAAAAGAGTTATTTTCTATTTCTACCTTAAGGTTTTAACATGGATGTTGAGGGGTGCCTGACTCACTCAGTTGGTGGAGTCTGTGGCTCTTGACCTTGGGGTTGATTTTGAGCCCCATGTTGGGTGTAGACATTGCTTAAAAATAAAATCTTTTTAAAAACATGGATGCTGAATTTTATTAAATTTTATCTGCTTCTGTGAGTTGACCATAAAAATTTCTCTTTTATTCTGCTAATGCTATAAATGGTATTGATGTTTAGTATTAAACCAACTTTGTATTTCTGGGATAAGTCCAACTTAGTGGTGATACATTATTCTTTTAAATATATTATTAAAATAATGTCCTAATATTTTATATAAACTTTATATAAGAGATATTGGCCCAAACCATAGGAGACTCTTGCATGCAGAAAACAACTGAGGGTTGATAGGGGGTGGGCGGGGCACTGGGGAAATGGGTGATGGGCGCGAAGGGCACTTGTTGGAATGAGCACTGGGTATTGTATGTAAGCAATGAATCACAGGAATTTACCCCCAAAACCAAGAGCACACTGTATACACTGTATGTTAGCTAACTTGATGATAAATGAAAAAAAAAAAAAAGAAAAAAGAAAAAAAAAAGAGATATTAGCCTGTAATTTTTCTTTCTTATATCTTTATGTTATAGTTATCAAATTTATGCTGGCCTTTTAAAACAAGTTGAGAAGGCTTTCCTGTTGTTTTTATCTTTGGGGTCAATTTATGTAAGACTGATATTATTTCTTTCTCAAATATTTGAAATAACTCATTAGTGAAGCCATATAGACCTAAAGTTTTCTTTTAGAGAAGCTTTTGTAATTGCTAATACAACTTGTTCAGTAGACGATGCAGTCAGTGTGTTTTCCATTTCTTTTTGAGTGAGTTGTGTGTTTCAAGGGTTTATTCTTTTATCTAAATTAAAACAATTATCAGAGCTGTTTTAATTCACTGGCGATTTTTATTTTGAAAACAAACTGTTCATTAGACTTGGTCAAAAGAATCTAGGCCAGAATTGTTGAGAATATATGATGATTTCACAGAGTATGCCAAAGAAGACTTTTTGTTCTTTCTAGAATAAAACAGTATGAATAAGAATGGTGTCAAATGGTTAAAGTGTGTATAATAGCTAGCTTTTGCTGCATACAGAACCACTCCAAAATTTAATGGCTCAAACCAGCAACCATTTATTTTGCTCTCAATTCTGAGGGTAGGAAATTCTGTGGGGGCTCAGCTCGGCCCTTCTAGTCTGGGCTGGCCTTGGCTCATCCTTGCTAGACTGACTCAGAGTCTGTGGTTAGTTGATGGGTCAGCCAGGTTTGTCTGGCTAAGGACAGCAGAAGTAGGATGGCTAGGATGTTAGTGGTTTTCCATCAGAAGTTATGTTATCTCTGCGACCCTGCATCCTCTGGAAGGCTTGCCTGGGCTTCTTCTCACAGTAGTCAGAGTTCCAAAGAAGAGAACAAATTTCCAGTGCTCAAGCATTTTGAAATTCTCTGCTTATATCACAATTTATGCTAATGTATTGGCCAAGAGTCACAGGGCTAAGATTAACCTCAGTGTGGGAGTGTGCCACCAAATGGTGAGGATATAAGGAAACATCAACAAAACAGGTGAATAAATCATTCCTTTCCCCACACTGTGTTGATGATATATTTGTAGTTTCAGTCCCAGTAAAAGACTTCTTTTGGATACAGGTGAAATAAAACCCAGGTAAGGAAATATTATGGTGTTTTCCATTAGGAGGCAAAGCTGAATTATAACTGGTAGGGCAGACAACCAAGAAAAACTAGTTTAGCTCAAAAAAATTATTCACATAATCACTTTGGTTCTAAAGAACATGTTTTGGTTGTATCTGAAAGAAATCAATATCCGTGTCTCAGGTAAAAGGTGAATTTCATTCAATATATATGGCAAGAGATAGATGCATATTTATGCAGACTTCCCAAGAACATGTTTTAATAAAGGAAACAATTGACTTGGGTCTGACTCCAGGAAAGGAGTGTGAGATACAAGCCCACCGACCCAATCAAAGGAGGGATGTGGAGACTAGGAGAACAGTGAAATGAGGCTTTAATCAATGTTCTTGCAAGAGAAGGTGTCTGATGGACAGGCACACTCGGGGCAGTTACAGCAGACAGTTTATCTCCTAACATGCAAGTCCCTCCCCTGATTTCTCATTGGCTGAGCACTACAGAGGTTATAGCCTTACCTGGATGTCACCTATGCCCATGTAACACAAAAAGTAGTTTGATTGGAACAAATGTACATTTCCTGAGGTGACACAGAGACTTTTAGTCCCTCCTTTATTCTTTGGTGCATGGTGCCAAAGCCCATGAAATAGAGAGGGGAAGAAGAACCAGGAAGTTAAGTGTCCAAGGGTTTGGGACTCCATTATGGTGGTGGTGGGGGGGGGTTTCATATATATTTCCAATAGGTTGTAAACTTCCTGTTAACTAGATAACACAGCTTTTATTTGGTATTTCTGAAAATCAATCATTTTCCTTACTTCTCACAGAAAGCAATGGGGCATATCCTAGCAGGAAGTATCTCTTCAGATGAAAGTGGGGGAAGGCTGTGAAGGGCTGGGGAGGCTGCATGGTAGAAAAGGAGAAAAGGAAGAGGAACTTAAAGTGTTATTAGAGAAATAAATACGAGTCTAGGGAGAATAATATTAATAATATTTGATTTTTAAGGGCTTTATATTTGTTTTTTTTTTAATCATCATAACAACCCTATGTTTACATGAAACTATTAAGATAGAAAATATATACAGCAATCATGGAGAGGGTAGCTGAGGAAAAGAGACAAGGAAGATTTCCCTTACCAAAGGCATGATGTATAAGATTTATGGAGAAGAAAAACAAGAAGGTGGGGAGACTGTCCAGGGGAAACCTAAAGGAAGAAGGGGATAGAGATAGAGGGATGTGGGAAGTTCATTGCATCTGAGGTGAAGAAAACATTCAGAAACAGAGAGGAATTAAAAGGGGAGAAGAACAGAAGGAATTCAAAGGAAGCATTGAATAATAATTACATTGTATATAAGTATAGAAAATATGTAACCTCAAGTAAAAACAAAGCCAGAAGCCTTCTAGAGTCCCTCTCAGAGATAAGAAACCAGAATGATCTGATTATAGAGGAAGGGAAAATAGATAACAGTTGGATGCAAGTAAACTGGAAAAAGAGGTCATGACCTTTTTCCTTTTTAGGGATGGAGACTACCCCTATACACATCCACATGCCCCCCACCTTCACACACAATGTAGGTGCTTAAATGTTGTGCAATGCTTGTTTTAGAAAACGTGACTGGAGTAGGGGGAAGATGTGAATTTAAAATGTATTTTCTTTTCTTTTTTTTTTTTTTAGGTTTATTTATTTATTTTGAGAGAGAAAGAGAGAGAGAGAGCACAGCAGGGGAGGGTCACAGAGAAGGAGAGACAGTATCCCAGGCAGGCTCCACCCATCAGCACAGAGCCTGATGCAACCCTTGAATTCATGAATGGTAAGATCATGACCTGAGCCGAGATCAACAGTCAGACACTTAACTGACTGCCCCACCCAAGCACCCCAATTTTCAAATGTGTTTTAATTCCTCCAAATCCCAAAAGAAAAAAAATGAAAATATAAAAAAGGATTTTGAGGGGGGAATGGGGGAAGAGATATCCATTTTTTTCTGCATAAAAACAAAAGGGTGACATTAGGAGATTTAAACTGTCTTTACGATGTGTTAAAGGTAACTGAAAAGTAGTTGCCAGTCTTGTGAAAGTGCTAGGTGGATAAAGAAAGAATATGTGGCCACTTACACTTTCCAACAAACAAAATGCAAACAAGGTTGGGAGAGCAGCAGAGTCAAAGAGCTATGGCCTGATACAGGAGTACAGTTGTTTTAGGAGGATGGGGGAAGCTTCCAGAAGGGCAGAGTGAACTGCCTCACTACTTGAGCACAATCCACTGACCAGCAGCACTGACATCAACAGGGAGTTTGTTAGAACAGTGGACTCTCAGTCCCCATGTCAGAGCTAATGAATCAGGAATGCTGGAGTTGGTGTCCAAGAATCCGTGTTTTTAAAGCCCTCTAGGTGATTCTATTGCACATTAAAGTTTGAGAAGCACTGGGTTAGAGGACACAGGGGATAATATCAGAGAAAATAAAGGGAGGCTGGGAGGAAAGAAAACAGTTGTCTTCTAAGTATAGGAGTTCATGCGTTCAATGAAAAATCTGAGTGTTTACTGTATCAGTGGGAGAATAATAGCTGTAAATATTTTCATCAGAAAGAAAGCTTTTTGATATTCCCATTAACCTCTAAACCATGTGTGTGTAGAGCAGGATTTCTCAATAGTGGCACTACTGACACTTAGGACCAGATAATTCTTTGTCAGGAGAGGCTGTCCTGTCCATTCTAGGATGTTTCACAGCATTGCTGGACTCTTCCTACCCTGTGCTAATAGCAGCCCCAGTTCTAACAGCCAAACATGTCTCCGGGCCCTGCCAATGTCTCCTATGAAGCAAAATCATCCCCAGTTGAGAACCACTGGTTTAAAGGAAAACAAAACCCAAGCAAGATACATTTGTTAAATAGTGTTATATTTTCCCATTTTTATTAATCCAAATATATGTAACTGACAAGCAGAGCACGAAGCAAGCAGGACTCCCTCACTCCATAGCTGTCAGCTGCACACACACTTCAGAGTAGGACCATTTGGGTTTAGAGGCTGGCTCTTTCCTATGTTTGGCCATGGGCCAAGTTAGTGATTCTTCAAAGACTCAGTTTTAGCATCAAAAAAAGAAAAAAGATAACACAACATACTCTATTCAAAGATTAATGTAATAAAGGTGGAAAATGCTTAGTACAAAACGAGGTAACTAGAAATGTCCATTATATTACATAGACTTTTTGCAGAAAAAGATATAACTCCCAATGCACTTGAAATATTTGAAGTAACTAAGTCCTTTCACTGCTTTCACCACAAAATTCCAAGTGTCCATGGGCTCCATAATGGAGCACCGCAGTAGGTGCTCTTTAACCCTTCTAGGTTCAACATTCTCTGGTTCTACTTACATCTACTCTAAGATTTCAGACTTTTTTGTTGTTGTTTATGGATTCCTTTATGAGCCAATGAAAACCATACATGCTCTCATTAGAAAAGTGCACAGACCCACGTACAAGTAGCATTTTTCCAGGCTCAGGAGTTTTCCAGAGCCCCTGAAACTCATTTATAAGTCCTACTTAAAAATTTCCTGATTATCATGTCAACAGCCTGGAATTTACTTACAGCCAGGGGGATGGGCAGATAGGGCTGACAAGATCTATGTGAAAGATAGAATTGAGGTTGACACAGAGAAGGTTAAAGATGCCACTCTTCTAACCCTGCAGTAGTAAAGGCTGGAAAGAACATGTTAGCACTGGTTTGGTGTGGCAATAAGTGAGAGTGACTCTGACAAAATCCTATTAGACCAGCAAGAAATGGAAAATCTGTCAAGAAGGACAACCATGAAGAAGACACCTTGTTTAGCTGAGGATAAGCACAGATAAAAGTGGGTGGCAGTGGAGTTGGGATATAAATATAAATTTTATTTATTTATATTTTATTTTATTTTTTAAATTTTTATTTATTTTTTTAAAATTTATATCCAAGTTAGTTAGCATACAGTGCAACAATGATTTCGGAAGTAGATTCCTTAATGCCCCGTACCCATGGAGCCTATTCCCCCTCCCACAACCCCTCCAGTAACCCTCTGTTTGTTCTCTATATTTAAAAGTCTCTTATGTTTTTGTCCCCCTCCCTGTTTTTATTTTTGCTTCCCTTACCTTATGTTCATCTGTTTTGTATCTTAAAGTCCTCATATGAGTGAAATCATATGATACTTGTCTTTCTCTGACTAATTTTGCTTAGCATAATACCCTCTAGTTCCATCCACATAGTTGCAAATGGCAAGATTTCATTCTTTTTGATTGCCGAGTAATACTCCTTTGTATATATATACCACTTCCTCTTTATCCATTCATCCACTGATGGACATTTGGGCTCTTTCCATACTTTGGCTATTGTTGATAGTGCTGCTATAAACATGGGGATGCATGTGCCCCTTTGAAACAGCATACCTGTGTCCCTTGGATAAATACCTAGTAGTGCATTTGCTCCGTCATAGGGTAGTTCTATTATTAATTTTTTGAGGAACCTCCATACTGTTTTCCAGAGTGGTTGCACCAGTTTGCATTCCCAGCAGCTGTGCAAAAGAAATCCTCTTTCTCCGCATCCTCGCCAACATCTGTTGTTGCCTGAGTTGTTAATGTTAGCCATTTTGATAGGTGTGAGGTGGTATCTCATTGTGGTTTTGACTTGTGTTTCCCTGATTATGAGTAATGTTCAGCATTTTTTTTTCATGTGTCAGTTAGCCATCTGGATGTCTTTCTTGGAGAAGTTTCTATTCATGTCTTTTGCCCATTTCTTCACTGGATTATTTGTTTTTTGGGTGTTGAGTTTGAAAAGTTCTTTATAGATTTTGGCTACTAACTCTTTATCTGATATGTTGTTTACAAATATCTTCTCTCATTTCATTGATTGCCTTTTAGTTTTGCTGATTGTTTCCTTCGCTGTGCAAAAGTTTTTATTTTGATGAGATCCCAATAGTTCATTTTCGCTTTTGTTTCCCTTGCCTCTGGAGATGTGTTGAGTAAGAAGTTGCTGTGGCCAAGGTCAAACAGGTTTCTGCCTGCTTTCTCCTCAAGGATTGTGATGGCTTCCTGTCTTACATTTAGGTCTTTCATCTATATTGAGTTTATTTTCGTGTATGATGTAAAAAGGTGGTCCAGGTTTGGGGCGCCTGGGTGGCTCAGTCTGTTAAGCATCCGACTTCGGCTCAGTACACAGTCTCACAGTTCATGAGTTCGAGCCCCGCATGGAGTTCTGTGCTGAGAGCTCAGAGCCTGGAGTCAAAAAGTGGTCCAGGTTCATTTTTCTGCATGTTGCTGTCCATTTTTCCCAGCACCACTTGCTGAAGAGACTGTCTTTATTCCATTGGATATTCTTTCCTGCTTTGTCAAAGATTAGTTGGCCATATGTTTGTGGGTCCATTTCTGGGTTCTCTATTCTGTTCTGTAAAGAATGCTGGTATTATTTTGATAGGTAAGCATTAAATATGTAGATTGCTTTGGGGAGTATTGACATTTTAACAATATTTATTCTTCCTATTCAAGAGCATGGAATATTTGTCCATTTTTTTGTGTCTTCTTCAATTTCTTTCATAAGCTTTTAATACTAGCTAGTGTATAGATTTTTAACCTCTAGGTATTTTATGGATTTTAGTAAATTGTAAATAGGATCATTCCTTGATTTCTCTTTCTGTTGCTTCATTGTTGGTGTATAGGAATGGAACTGATTTCTGTGCATTGGTTTTATATCCTGCCACTTTGCTGAATTCCTGAATAAGTTCTATCAGTTTTTTTTTTTTTTTTTTTTTTTTTTTGTGGAATCTTTTGGGTTTTCCATATAGAGTATCAGGTCATCTGTGAAGAGTGAAAGTTTGACCTCCTGATTTGGATGCCTTTTATTTCTTTGTGTTTTCTGATTGCTGAGGCTAAGACTTCCAATACTATATTGAATAACAGTGGTGAGAGTAGACATCCCTGTCTACTCTCCTGACCTTAGGGAGAAAGCTCTCAGTTTTTCCCCATTGAGGATGATATTAGCATTGGATCTTTCATATATGGCTTTTATGATCTCGATGTATGATCCTATATCCCTACTTTCTTGAGAGTTTTTATCAAGAAAGGATAATGTATTTTGTTGAATGCTTTCTCTGCATCTATTGAGAGGATCATGTGGTTCTTGTCCTTTCTTTTATTGATGGCATGAATTACATTGATTGTTTTGTGGATATTGAGCCAGCCCTGCATCCCAGGTATAAATGCCACTTGGTCATGGTGAATAATTTTTTAATGTATTGTTGGATCTGGTTGGCTAATATATTGTTGGGCATGTTTGCATCCATGTTCATCAGGGAAATTGGTCTGTAGTTTGCCTTTTTAGTGGGGTCTTTGTCTGGTTTTGGAATCAAGGTAATGCTGGCTTCACAGAACGAGTTTGGAAGTTTTCCTTCCATTTCTATTTTTTGGAACAGCTTTGAGAGAATAGGTGTCAGCTCTTCGTTAAATGTTTGGTAGAATTCCCTTGGAAAACCATCTGGCCCTGGACTCTTGATTTTTGGAAGATTTTTGATTACTAATTCAATTTTTTTTTTACTGGTTATGAGTCTGTTAAAAGTTTCTATTTCTTCCTGATTCAGTTTTGGTAGTTTATATGTTTGTAGGAATTTGTCCATTTCTTCCAGAATGCCCATTTTATTGGCATATAATTGCTCATAATATTCTCTTATTATTGTTTTTGTTTCTGCTGTGTTGGTTGTGATCTCTCCTCTTTCACTCTTGATTTTATATAGTTGGGTCCTTTCCTTTTTCTTTTTGATCAAACTGATTAGTGGTTTATCTATTTTGTTAATTCTTTCAAAGAACCAGCTTTTGGTTTCATTGATCTGTTCTACTGTTATTTTGGGTTTGATAGCATTGATTTCTGCTCTAATCTTTATTATTTCCTGTCTTCTGATTATTTGTTTTATTTCCTGTTCTTTTTCCAGCTCCTTCAGGCATAAGGTTAGGTTGTGTATCTGATATCTTTCTTCCTTCTTTAGGAAGGCCTGGATTGCTATATACTTTCCTCTTATGACCGCCTTTGCTGCATCCCAGAGGTTTTGGGTTGTGGTATTATCATTTTCATTGGCTTCCATGTACTTTTTAATTTCCTCTTTAACTTCTTGGTTGGCCCATTATTTCTTTAGCAGGATGTTCTTTAGTCTCCAACTATTTGTTATCTTTCCAAATTTTTTCTTGTGGTTGATTTCGAGTTTCATAGCATTGTGGTCTGAAAACATGCAAGGTTTCATCTCAATCTTTTTGTACTTGTTAAGGACTGATTTGTGTCCCAGTATGTGATCTTTTCTGGAGAATGTTCCATGTGCACTGGAGAAGAATGGATGTTCTGCTACTTTAGGATGAAATGTTCTGAATATATCTGTTATGTCCATCTGGTCCAGCATGTCATTCAAAGCCACTGTTTCCTTGTTGATTTTCTGTTTAGATGATCTATCCATTGCAGTAAGTGGGGTGTTGAAGTCCCCTACTATTATGGTATTATTATCGATGAGTTTCTTTATGTTTGTGATTCATTGATTTATACATTTGTGTGCTCTCACATTTGGAGCATAAATGTTTACAATTGTTAGGTCTTCTGGTGGATAGACCCTTTAATTATGATACAATGCCCTTCCTCATCTCTTGATACAGTCTTTATTTTAAAATATAGATTGTCTGATATAAGTATGGCTACTCTGGCTTTCTTTTGGTGACCATTAACCTGATAGATGGTTCTCCATCCCCTTATTTTCAATCTGAAGGTGTCTAGGTCTACAGTGGGTCTCTTGTACACAGCATGTAGATGGATCTTGTTTTCTTATCCATTCTATTACCCTATGTCTTTTGATTAGAGCACTTATTCCATTGATGTTTAGAGTGAGTCTGAGAGATATGAGTTTATTGCCGATATGTTGCTTGTAGAGTTGGAGTTACTGACGGTGTTCTCTGGTCCTTTCTGTCTTTGTTGCTTTTGGTCTCTTCCTCCCCACCCCCTCTACCCCCATCTTTGCTCCCCTCAGAGAGTCCCTCTTAAAATTTCTTGCAGGACTGGTGTAGTGGTCATGAGCTCCTTTAATTTTTGTTCTGGCAAACTTTTAATCTCCCCTTCTATTTTGAATGACAGCCTTGCTGGATAAAGAATTCTTGGCTGCATATTTTTCTGATTCAGCACATTGAATATATCCTTCCACTCCTTTCTGGCCTGCCAAGTTTTGGTGGATAGGTCTGCTGTCTTCCCCTGTAGGTTAAGGACTTTTTTTCCCTTGCTGCTTTCATGATTCTTTCCTTGCTTGAGTATTTTGTGAATTTGACTATGATATGCCTTGTTGATGGCCGGTTTTTGTTGAATCTTTTGGGATTCCTCTGTTCTTCCTGGATTTTGATGTCTGTATCTTTCTCCAGGTTAGGAAAGCTTTCGGCTATGATTTGCTCACGTAACCCTTCTACCCCTTTTTTTTCTCTCTCTTTGTCTTCTGGGACCCCTATGATTCTCATGTTGTTCCTTTTTAATGAGTCACTGATTTCTCTAATTCTTAAATTGTGCTTTTTTGCCTTAGTCTTCTTTTTTTCTGCTTCTTTATTCTCCATAAATTTGTCCTCTATATCACTGATTTGCTGCTCTGCCTTATCCATCTTTGCTGCCATGGCATCCATTCGAGATTGCAGCTCAGTTAAAGCATTTTTTATTTCATCCAGCCTAGCTTTTACTCCTTTTATCTCTGCAGAGAGGTATTCTAATCTATTTTTGACTCCAGCTAGTATTCTTATTATTGTGACTCTAAATTCTGGTTCAGACATCTTGCTTGCATCTTCGTTGATTAAGTCCCTGGCTGTCATTTATTCCTGTTGTTTCTTTTGGGGTGAATTCCTTTGTTTTGTCATTTTGAAGGAAGAAAAGGAATTAATAAGGTCAAAAATTAAGATTAAAAAATTAAAAACAACACACACAAAAAAACAAATCAAAGATGCTAGATCCTAGGTGTGTTTTGGTCTGGGTGTTGAAAGGGGCTTGTAGATTAGAGAAAAAAGGGAAAATATAAAGGAATAAAAGAAAAACAAGGAAGAATAAAGAATAAAAAGGAAAAGGTTTGAAAATTTGAGAAAATGAATATTAAATAGAATAAAATGAAATGATGGAAGTAAAATATTATTTGAGAAATTCACACAAAAGTTAAAAATATTTTACTAAAAATTGAAAATAAAAATAAATTTTTTCTCTTTCTGTCAAGAAAAAGAAAAGAAAAAAAAAAGAGAAAAAAAGGAAATTGAATAGATGGACCAGTGAACAGACTGACATATGATTGAAATTACATTAGTTTCCCCTAGAAGTCAAACTATGAAACACTTTATAGTCCGTAAACTAAGCAAATGGAGAGATTTGTGGTGTTCCTGAAGAATGATGTTGGCCCAATTGGGTGGGGCTTAGTGCAATGACTCCGTTCTCCATTAGATGGCGCTATTTAACTTACTGGGGTGGATTGTTGTGGCGCTTGTAGGTGTGTACACGCATGCGTGGGAATGGTGAAAATGGCATCACCCAGCTGCCCACTCTCTAGTATCAGAACTCTGTGCTCTCTCTGACCAGCAATCGTGCACCCATCCTTTGTGTCTGGCTTCTGTCCACTTCCCACTTTTACACTGTCCATGACCAAGCTGTCAGTTCGCCAGGTGGTATGTCCCTCCTGAGTTTTACCTCAGATATGACTGTGTTTCCCCACCCCTCACTTCTGAGGGACTGTGGCTTTGACCCACTCAGATCCTCTGGGGGAGGGTCTCATTGAGCAATGGCTGGGTGCCGGCCACACCCAGGAACATTTATGGGACTGTGCAGCTGCTGATGCCCGGAGACTGATGCCTGGTGCAGCCTGCCCTAGCGAAAGTTCATGAAATTGTGTAGCAGCAGCGTTTCAGGGATTATGGAAAATCACAACATGCATCTGGCACCAGGCTTCACCCTTAACGACCTTGTTCCAGCACCAGAGAATGCGGTTGTTCTCTGGGGTCTGCTGGGACTGGGTGGCCACACAGCCTCTACCAAATGTCCTTCTAGCAGTGGAACCTCTTCTCCCTTTGTGGCCCAAGGACCTCCCAGACCCCACTCTGCTCCTGAGGATTCACCCTTCCCACTGGAGCACTGCCAGGTATTGAGGCGCGGAGTTCCAGACTCTGTGCTCCCCCTGTTTATAGAGTCTTAATGCAATTTAAACCCTCTCCTTTCTCCTTTCTCCCTTTTTAGTTCAGCCCCTGTGGCTGTTCCCACTTTTCTACTTTCTCTCAAGCTGCTTTTGGGGGGGTGTGCTTTTCCCATACTCTCCCCTGTCTTCGGCCTCTCTCTGTAGACAAAAACAGCTCCCTGCCCTCCGTGGCTTCTCTCTCCCCCAGTTTACTTTTCTGTGCCACCTACCTGCTGAATTCTGTGGTTCAGGTTGTGCACATTGTTGTGTTAGTCCTCAAATCAGTTTTCTAGGTGTGCAGGATGGTTTAGTGTTGATCTAGTTGTATTTCATGGACGCGAGACGCAAAAAAACCTTCCGTGCTGTTCCACCATCTTGGCTCCTTCCCCATAAATATAAATTTTAAGTGTGTGTGGTGAGACAGGGAGGTGATCAACACTGAGAATATATAAGAGGAGAGGTGTTTTGGCAACAATTGTACAAGCAACATGTACTCATGGCCATAAATAGACAACTGCTCTTCAACCAGTTGTTGATGATGATGGTGATAATGAATCGAGATACTTACAGAACTAATTCAAAATTCTTGTGACTTTTGAGCATGTTCCCTGATATAGTAAGAAAAAATGAGATGGTCCACAGAATGGAGCAAGCGATGTTACATGTATTTTAAAATATACATACACATATTTTCACATATATTTTTAAAAGGAAACAGGATAGTTTCCTTGCTGCACAAAGGTTTTATTTTGATATAGTCCTAATAGTTTATTTTTGATTTTGTTTTCCTTGCCTTAGGAGACATAGCTAGAAAAATGTTGCTACGACAGTATCAGAGAAATTGCTGTCTATATTCTCTTGTAGGAATTTTTATAGTTTCAGGTCTCACATTTAGGAACCTAAAAACAAGAACAAAAATGAAAATGAATAAACAAAAAAGCAGAATCAGACCTATCAACACAGAGAGCAAACAGATGGTTGCCAGAGGGGAGATGTTTGGGGGTTGGGCAAAATGAGCCAAGGGGGATGGAGATGCAGGCTTCCGGTTATGGAATAAGTCACGGGAATAAAAGGCACAGCATAAAGAATATAGTTAATGACGCTAATGTAATAGTGTTGTATGGCGGCAGATAGTAGACACTCTTGTGGTGAGCATAGTGTAACTTAGAAGTTGAATCACTATAATGTACATCTGAAACCAATGTTACATTATGTGTCAATTATACTCAAGTAAAAAAAAATAAATGAAAGGGAACAGGAAAGTTTTAAAACTGTGAGCCTCTACCATTATCAACATGATTGGTAGATACGTATTGTAGAAATTCTCAGGCAGCGGTGCCTGGGTGGTTCAGTAGGTTAAGCATCTGACTTCAGCTCAGGTCACAATCTCACGGCTCATGAGTTTAAGTCCCGTGTCAGGCTCAGTGCTGACAGTTCAGAGCCTGGAGCCTGCTTTGGATTCTGGGTCTCCCTCTCTCTCTGTCCCTCTCCCACTCATGCTTTGTCTCTCTCTCTCTCTCAAAAATAAATAAACATTAAAAAAAATTAAATGTCCAACTCTTGATCTCAGCTCAGGTCATGATCTAATGGTTTGTGGGAGCAAGCCCCCCATTTATTGTGCATGCTTATAGCACAGAGCCTGCTTAGGATTCATTCTCTCTCTCTCTCTCTCTCTCTCTCTCTCTCTCTCTTTCTCTCTCTCTCTCTTTCTCTCTGCCCCTCTTCTGCTTGTGCACATGTGCAG
>NC_064812.1:45383897-45559949 GCF_023721935.1 Panthera uncia | reverse complement strand
CAAGCCCCATGTGGGGCTCTGTGCTGACAGCTCAGAGCCTGGGGCCTGTTCAGATTCTGTGTCCCCCTCTGTGTCTGCCCTTCCTCCACTCACGCTCTGTCTCTCCCTCTCTCAAAAATAGATACACTTGATCTTAGCCAAAAGGCCGAGAAGTGATATCTCAAAAATAGATAAACATGAAATTTTTTTTAAAATTCAGTTTTGCATCAGAATTCTTTTTTAATGTTTATTTATTTTTGAGACAGGGAGAGAAACAGAGCACGAGTGAGGGAGGGGCAGAGAGAGAGGAAGACACAGAATGTGAAGCAGGCTTCAGGCTCTGAGCTGTCAGCACAGAGCCCCACGGGGGGCTTGAAGTCATGAACCGTGAGATCCTGGCCTGAGCCGAAGTCAGATGCTTAACTGACTGAGCCACCTGGGTGCCCCACAAAACTGAATTTAAAAGCAGAGACCATGGTGTTAGATGTGCAGAACATGGCTAGCTGCCTGGAGAAAGAGTGACCAAAGAAGAAAAATAATGAGCTGGTTAAATATATGAATGTGGAGTCATATATGAGTTTAAATTATTGTTTGGCATGACCTTTGCAAGGTACTTACTTTTCTTAGCCTTATGTTTCTCATCCATAAAATGGGCATAGGAATACATATCTCTAAGACTGTCATGAACATTAGGTCACTTATGACAAGGTAACGTGCTAAAAATACCTGGCATGTAGAAAATCCCAACATATGGCAGTTACTGTTTAGTCAATGTTAACTATGTTCTAGCATTTATCACATATTTCTAGGTTTAATCCTGACAACCATAATGTGAGGTAGATAGGAGTGTGAACACACGTGCATGTGTGTGCAGACACACAAATACACATGCTCTATATATTAATATTTTTATAAAGCCTATGATGTAAAGAGGTAATGATTGAGTTTTAAAATCACAGTAATAATTTTATAAACTTAGTATTCTTAAGACAAAGCAACTCTTTGGGTACATGGAACATGGTTTACCTGTTTTTGTGTCCTTCGTCTCATGATACAGTGCCTTGCACCCTGTGTGGATTTATGCCTTTGTGTTAGTTAAATTGACATCTCACGGAGTCACACATTTAAAGTAGGGAGAATCTTTGGCAATCATGTAATTCTCCTCTCGCGCAGACAGTGGAATTTTAGAAAGCATGAGTTTCTAAAGGTCACATGCTAATTAGTTGAAGAGTATAGACTAGCACATAGGTTGTGTGGTTCAGTTTCTAGAATGTGTTGAGAGCTTTTGTTTTGTATGCAAAGTCTATTAGTTCCTAAACAGGGTGATGGGGGGCCTTGAGGAATGAAGTGTGCTTGGAGAATGACTTCCATATAGGTTCCCGGAACCATTGTCCTCACATCATAGAAACCTGCTTTGTGGGCGAGGACTTGGCGGAAGATCCATGCTTGGCAGCTGCATCAGCAATTGTTCACAATAAGACTGGCTTTTAAAGATTCCTTCGATGGAAATGATAAAGATAATCGTTTCCTGCAATTTAGTGTCCCAAATGTGCCTGCTGAATGGGTGGGGAGAGTTGGGCCTTTGCCTAGTGTAAGTCTAATGTGCATTGCTCCTGGAATTTCTCAGGTGGAGAATTAAGTTGGATTTCAAACCTCTTCAAAGTTTGCATGTTGTGTGTATTGAGATTGGGTGAAGTGTCAGGAAGGCTATAATAGGATGTGGGTAAGATTCTTTCTCACCAGAATCACCAAAATGGTAGAACTTTATTTGAGCCCCATCCTCTCCCATAGTTCCCCTTTCTTCAGTGTTCCCTTTTAAAAAATTTTTTTAATGTGTATTTATTTTTAAGAGAGAGAGACAGAGACAGAGAGAGAGACAGAGCATGAGCTGGGGAGGAGCAGAGAGAGAGGAAGACACAGAATCCGAAGCAGGCTCCAGGCTCCAAGGTGTCAGCACAGACCCCAACATGGGGCTCGAACTCACAAACCGTGAGATCATTACCTGAGCCAAAGTTGGACGCTTAACCGACTGAGCCACCCAGGTGCCTCTTTAGTGTTCCTGTTTTGATCCACTTCTTTTTTTTCCTTAGGAAACTTTCTGGTATCAGTCATTTTTACCTAGTCTTTACTCATGCCACCTGGACCTGATTCCTCTGACAATGAGTAGTCTTGGATTTCCATCCTGACTCAGGCTGACTTGAAGTTTCTCCATCCCTCTGATCCTCTGTTTTAGTTTCCTCAACTGTCAAGGGACAGAATGCTACTCTCTAGCTCATACTACTGTGGGGATGAAATGAATGATTACACAAAAGTGTTTAGTATAGTGCTGCCATTGGGGTAGGCCCTCATTTTAGATACTTTTTTCACTAGTACTTTCAAGAGGGTTTATATTTAAATTTTCGATCTCTGAGTGTATACTAATAAGACATCGTAAAGGGTTTTCATTTTGTGAAATCAGGCTGTAGAGCATTAGTGCAGATAAGAGGGCCCTCTGACTTTATTATCTGAGAATACTCTCTTTTGCCAGAACATACTGTTAGCTTGTTTGGGGACAGCCATGAAGCCGATTGAGAAGAATCATCACCTAAGCATGTAGGTATGAAATGCAAAGTTATAGAATCTGTGAAGACTGTCTTTTCTTTCACAACCATTTTTGATTCCAGGTGTCCTTTTTCCGGCTATTAATGAATGCAGTGCTCTGTGCTAAAGTGTGGTTGCTGTTTGAACCATGTGCTGCAGAAATTCTACCATCAAATACAGTAAGAAGCCCTGAACCTACAAGTGGCTCTAAATGCTATTTCCTTGTGCTGGCAGAGCACTTCTGACCCTCGATCTCATCAGAAAGCCTATTCTGCTGACACCACATGATGTGTAATGATCTCTATCACCAGACAATTCCTGGGCATAAAGCTCACTTATCTTTCTACCCCCAGTACCCAGCATAGTGAATGGCCCCATAGTCCTCAATTAATGTTTGTTGAACTGGGTCAGAATACACAACCTGTTATTTGGATAGTTTGGTGGGACAATCTCGGTATTCGTAAAAAGAATCCAAAGCTGTCTGTTGTTGTAAGAGCCAATTATGTCTTTCATTTATAAATATGGAAGTCTCATGCTTAGTATGTCTAAAGACGTACTGTTTAAGTCCCAGTGGTGGTAATGGCAGGTCATGCGGCAGTAAGCCAAGCACAGTCGGGAGGACTGAGAGAGTAACAAACCTATAATCAGAGGAATTTGATTAGAGTCATTGAAAACCAAAGTTTGGTGTCAGAAACAGCTTGAGAATAATTATACCTCTTTATAAGAAAATCAGGAGCAACAAGGGGTTGACAAGGACTTGTCTTCTCCGATGTCTGAATCCCACCTGACTCAGGTATATTTATTTGAAAATGTCTGGGCCCTTTAACAGACCATTATTTACCTTAACTGATGGTGGCACCCCATCATCCCATCACTGGGATGAGGAAAAACATGGTATTTAGGTAGCAATTACTGTCTATGCAGCATAATTATTGTCTTGTCTTTGCCCTGTAATAAATCATCACCCAACCCAACCCATCTTATGTATGTCTGTGTTTCTTGAATCTAGAGAGTTTGATATAATTGTCTTCAAGTTATAGGATGGACCTCAAGGGGATAGTATTGTGTAATGGTTAGGATCATTAGATATGGAATCAGACAGGCCTTCATGAAAATTTCAGCTTTCATACTTCCTGGCATTGGGCTAGTTACCTAACTTCTTTAAACCATAGTATCCTTGGGGTGCCTGGGTGGCTCAGTCGGTTAAGTGGCCGACTTCGGCTCAGGTCACGATCTCGCAGTCTGTGCTCAGGTCACGATCTCCCAGTCTGTGAGTTCGAGCCCCGCGTCGGGCTCTGTGCTGACAGCTCAGAGCCTGGAGCCTCTTTCGGATTCTGTGTCTCCCTCTCTCTCTGCTCCTCCCCTGTTCATGCTCTGTCTCTCTCTGTCTCAAAAATAAATAAACGTTAAAAAAAAAATTAAATAAAAATAAAAAAAACCCATAGTATCCTTATAGAGTTGTAGTGAGAATTAAAGAAAATAATTTTTTAAAGTTATTTATTTTGAGAGAGAGTGCAAGCAGGGAAGGGACAGAAAGAAAGAGAGAATCCCAAGTAGGCTCTGCACTGTCAGCATGGAGCCTGTGGCGGGGCTGGAACTCACAAACCGTGAGATCACGACCTGAGACAAAACTAAGAGTCGGATGCTTAACCAACTGACCACCCAGGCACCCCACTAAAATAATTTATGTAAAGGGTTTAACACTGTGCCTAGCATCAGTGCTCTATAAATAGTACCTATTATTAGTAGTAGTAATATCATCAGTAACACTATAAGTAATAGTAAAAGTGGTGACATAGGAAGAGTGGTAGTGTCCATCCTCAATGAGGTGGGCATTATGTCAATTACTTGGGAAGGAAGCAAGACCCTCAGACAGTAAACCAGAATTTAGGAGACATGGGTTTGAGGCAGGAAAAGTAACTCCTACCTCTCTTCGGGACCTGGGCTTAGAAGTGCCCAAATGAAGTTTCAAGTGGGAGGGAAAAGCAAGTTGGTTAGTTATATACGGATCTAGATTGAGGGGTTGTCCTGTAGGGATTCTATATGAAGATATATATATATATATATATATATATATATATATATATATATATAATCTATCAGCCATGTTTCCTATATATATATGTGTGTGTGTATATGTGTGTGTGTGTATATATATATACATATATATTCAATATATATATATTGAATCTATCAGCCATGTTTCATATATATGTGTGTGTGTGTATATATACATATATATATACATGTATACACACACATAAACACACACACACACACATATATATATATATATATATATATGAAACATGGCTGATAGATTCAATGAACAAATTATAGGTAATTTCCCTTTTGTCCTTCCAGTCTTTATATTTTTCAGTCTAGTTTAATTATTCACCTCATTTCAGATTTGCCATGAGTCATGAAGGAAATTGGGATTTTCCTGATTTAAAAGAACTTTATTGGGGTTATATCTGCTTTAACCCCACTACTTGGGCTCTTCTTCTTTCCAGTGGGTCATTAGCAATACGTCCTAAAAAGAAGGTAAATCCAGGGACATAAGGTCCCCATAAGGAGATTCACCCTGATTGATGATTTTGAAGTTCTTGCTTTTAATTTTATCAAGAATGTTTGCAGGTGTTCCAGTTGGCACTTAATCATATCCTGTGGTGTGCTCCTCCTCAATTCTTGTATGTAATATAACCTTATTTTCTTCTATTAGATTATAAACTCCCTGGAGGTATGATTTGGTTGTACTTTATAAAAATCATCAGCATTTGGCACAATGATCTGTAAATGAATATTCAGTAAATATGTTTACTTTCCCTCAGAAATGTTATATTAATTTAGACAACAGCATTGTACTTGTCTACTGTATCAGGATTTTTTGGAGCTGAAGACATTTCTGTATGCTATCAAAATTGTCACTAACTTTAGTTTTAGCAAAACTAAAGCATGCCTTGGAGGTTAATTAAATGCCAAGATTCTCAATTTTCCAAAAACATACAGCTGGGGTCTACCTCTGTGACGCACCACTCAAAAATAGCTGACATAAAACCTAGCTAAGGTGTCTTGCTCCACAAGGCATGGCATTTTGATTCACATCCTGAGAACCCAACTTTCTGGGAGTTTGTTTATAGAGGCTGGATGTGGGAGATTAGATGGGCCTATAAACGAGGAGATCAAAGCAAATGCCTCTTAAACATCCAGGGAGTGGCACTTACACAGTCAGTTCTCAGTTAACTATCACAATTCCTAAGAAAAACCAACTGTAATCCCAAACTTATTTTCTGATGAGTAGGAAAGGTGCTGTAGCAGCATTTTGTTTTCCCTGAGGAGCAGTGAGTATTAACATGCGTTTTCCTTTCCTAAACCTGATGATGAGATATTGGTACTTATTAACACTCAAAAAGATAATCTTTCTGTTGGATAAATGAGAATTCCACCATGTACACACAGGGCCCAGGGCACATTTCTTTCCCTGTGAAGTAGAGACCAGCTGCTCTGACTTGGCATGGAACCAGGGTATGCACACCTGCAGCATCTTCCAGCACGTAAGCATGTGCAGGGTGTAGAGATAGGGTGCTGAGAGATGACATCACACACTTACTTGAACTGGGTCCAACTCAAAGGAACATTCCAAACAAAAAAGCAATAGCACCTTGTACGTGCACTAACATTACTTGAAGAAAATGTGACTCATTATTGATTTCTAAATACACATCAAGTATTGTGAATATTTGCTTTATATACGTTATTTCCTTTAGGCCTCCCGACCAACCATCTTTATATTTAGCAAGATGAAGTGTGCAAGGTCCTACATTAGGTAGGTAGGGAATCTGAGGCGAACCCAGGTTTGACCCCAAGACCATGCCTTTCAGTCTGATGCCGTTGGCCTGTGCTCAGAAACAGGGGTAATTTTAGCAGCCTTAGACCATGTGTTGAGGATGGTGTTGTGATATGGACTGGGCTCAGAAATTTCAACCAGACAAATATGATGTTGATTTTGTCACAAATGGGGACATTTCTATTCACTGAGCCAGTGTTTGTAGATAATGGGGTGGTAACTACTTAACCTGTGCTTTAGTGCCACTGCTTTACATGTTTGCTTCCAGAGAAAGCTCTTCCAGCTTTTGTAAATGTATGTCACCCTTTATAGTTGCAGGTGGGTATGAGGAATAGAGGTGGATTTTCATGACATTATGATATCTGGATCCTACCTTGTTAATCCCACCTCCTTGTGGGGTTTCAGTGGAAATCTTACAAATAAGGATTCTAGTAGCAACTGAAGCAAAGTTCCATTTTACTAGTAGTTGAGCATGAACCTCATAATCCATGATGGAGCTCTGGCAAAAGACTGACTTGGAGTCTGAGACTTAGAACTGAGGCTTAAGTAAGGTTTTGTCATCTGTTTTCCACATGCTTCTTCTAAAATGGGAAGTTTGGGATCAACAGATCAAGGTATCCTTGGAAAAAAAAAATAAAGATGATTAGGTCCACTTTGAGTTCACTTACATAAGCACATTTTCACAGAAGCTGTCAGTATCCCGCCCATCTCCTCTCAGCATTTACCATCTTAGCATATGCTGAAAGGATGCACTCAGGACTCCACAGCTTAGGGCACTCTCCATGGGGCAGGCTAGCTGGACCAGAATAGCCCTTAGGTGATGAGAGTTGAAGGATAAATACCCCAGCTTCTTGAGTGTTCAGGTGGGACAAGTCTGGGCTATCCTCTATAGTTTCTCCCAGAATTCTCAAGCATAGTTGAGTCTCAGGTGCCTACAGTGGTAATCTGTTTAATAATTATAGCAGGTAGAAGGATGTTCCCCAAGATGGCCACATCCTGATCCCTGGCACCTGTGAAATTGCCGTAGGAAGAGACTTTGCAGATGTAATTAAGGTTCTAGATCATATGGAGATGATCCCAGATTATCTAGGTGGGTCCAATTGAATCACAGGTACCCTATAAGGAGAGAATTTTCTCCAGCTGGAAGCAGAAGAGATCTAGCAGAAGAAGTCAGCAAGACTTGAAGTTTGTGAAGGAATTGATGCATCATTGCTGGCTCTGAGACTTAAGGACCACATAAAGGCCTCGGGAGCTAAGGGTGGCCACCAGCTGCCAGCCAGCAAAATGGGACCTGCAACCACATGAAACTGGGTTCTGCCACCAACTCAAGTAAGCCTGGAAGGAGAGGCCCCCCTCAGAGCCTCTAGATAAAAGCTCGGAACTGCCAGCACCTGTTTCAGTCCTACGTGACCCTCAGCAGGGAAGCAGCTCAGCCCTGCCGTGCCAGGACTCCTGACCCGTGGAAACTGGGAGATACTAAACTCATGCTGAAAAAGCTACTAAGTTTGTTACGACAGCAATAGAAAACTAACACGGTAAGTCACACTTTCTTGGTCTGCTCCCTTCCCTGACTTTACTTTCCCACATCCTGACGGAAGTTTCCTGGGATCCTCTCCCAAATAAAACATTTAAACTCATACCCCAATTTGACCCCCCAATGAGGCCATCCTGGAGGCACACTGCCCACTTCTTTTCTTACGAGAGAACCTGCCTTGAGGAGCACAGGCAGCCGGTAAGTCTTCAGCCTTAGGTCTTTGTGATCGGCTGTGTTTGAGCTGGGTGCATGTTCTTCTTGAGATGAAATGAGCAGGCTTGGTGGGGTAGCAGGGTCTGACCGTTTCTGCCCAGTGTAGGACGCTCCCACAGACAACTCTGGCGTCCCATTGTGCTGTCTGAGGCTCTTTATTTATTTTTTAATGTTTATTTATTTTTGAGAGAGAGACAGAGTGCAAGTGGGGGGTTGGGCAGAGAAAGAGAGAGAGAGACAGAATCCAAAGCAGGCTCCAGGCTCTGAGCTATCAGCACGGAGCCCTACCCGGGGCTGGAATTCACGAACTGCGAGATCATGACCTGGGCCGAAGTCAGACACTTAACTGACTTAGCCACCCAGGTGCCCCTGTCTGAGGCTCGTTAGAGCCACACTACAGGGTGAGGCTCTTCCTACCTACTCATCCTTCTTTTCCCTTCTCTCTTCACAGGTGTCAGGTCTGTATTGCGGGTCTGAAACATGTCTCTGTTTCCTCTTTTTCTTTCATGGGCATTACCCTCCATATATTTCTTGCGATTTAAATTCTGTCTTGGCCTTTGCTTCCCTGAGGACTGATACATGAGCCAAAAACACACTGGGCTTTGTACAAGAAGGCAGAGCTCACCTAGATCAACTTCTCACATTGAAATAAAATCAGATATGTAAGAGATGAAGTGGAGAGTAGCTACATATCTGTTAAGGCATAAAAACACCACCCATTAAAAACCGTTCAATGAATGTTCTGGAATCTAAAAGCTCTCAACAATTCCGCAGGAAGTAGGAAGGGAGAAGCTTGGCTGGGGGGCTCTCAAGAAACAAAGGTAAAATCCTCTGCCTTTCTTGTCTGTTTCTTTGGGGACTGAGTTTCTGTATGGCTTGTAGGGGATCATGTAGGGCCATAAAAAATGTAAAGGTGAAGGTGAAGAAGGCCGTAGCAGGATAATATTCTATTTTACAGGGTCCACTCAGAGATGACACTTGGCTGGCCAAAAACTCCTCCTAGGAAAGTTAGCCGTGTAGCCCTTTTTCTTTAGGCAGCAAGAGACTCAGCAGAAGCCTATGTTCAAAGGACAAGTCTGAGCCCAAAGCCGACGCTACAAAAGGCAGGATCTTATTAAGCCAAGCAAATATAAATCCAGCTATGAGAATTCAAATTTCAAAGGCACTCTGTTATTTGAAATCCACTTATATTATGTGCTTCAATGATGGTAATAACGTTTGTAGCAACACAAACAGCTGCCTTGATTAAAAATAGGCAAATCTCAGTCTAAGTTGTAACTGGAGAGTGATTGAAAGGATTTCATTATAGGTGTGTCAATGTATAGGTGTATCCACTGATGAGGGCCTTGATTTTGCCAAGTCCAGCAAATTCAAATACTATTCTTAGTAATCTACATTCTTTTTATTTGTTTAAGTTTATTTATCTTGAGAGAGAGAGTTCACCAGTGTGTGAGTTAGGGAGCGGGGGAGCAGGGAGGGGCAGAGTGAGAGGGACAGAGGATTTGAAGGAGACTCTGCACTGACAGTGTAGAGCCAGATGCGGGGCTCAAATCCACAAACTGCGAGATCGTGACCTGAGCCAAAATAGTCTTACGCTAAACTGACTGAGCCACCCAGGTGCCCCCTTAATAACCTACATTCTAAGAGCATTATACGAGGATGCTCCAATGCAGACCGCTGTTACTGCCCTATTCAGTGTCCTTGTGTCTGGTGATTTATACTCCTATCATTCTCTAAAGAGTATCAAAAAACACAATATTTACTGAGGGAATTACTCTTCCGAAAATACCTTCCACGGTAGAGGTCAATTTTGAAAAAGCTAAATGCTGACATATGTTACAGGTTATTTAGTCTCTAAATCACTTACCACTGGAGATCTTTCAAAGCAAACTACCCATTTTGTTTCCTGTTGGCACTTGTTGTGTGTTGTTGACGCTCTGGGTCAGAATCGGTACCGTTGACCTTTCCGTAGCCCCAACTCCTTCATCCAGTACACTGATGTGTACACTGTAGGACACAGGGCCTGTCTTGATGGGTCTTCAGAGAATTCATGTGAGTATGAAAGTGTACCGTTGAAGCTAGACACACAGAACATAATCATTTCAGTCATGGTAAAACATACCTATTAGAAGTCACACTAATCAGTCTTCTGAACAAGATACTTTTTTGACATTGTTCTTGATGTATCTATTGCATTTGGATGTGTCCCTTGTATAGTACAGGTAAAGCACCTGGCCAAGGCAGCATTGCCTGCTGGTTAGTCCCATGGACTTTGTGTAACTTATATTTGGTTCCTGTTCCAATGCTTATTAGCTGTGACCTTCGAACAATTTTTTTAAACTTGTCCCAGCCTCAGTTTCTTCATCTCTAAAATGTGAAAAATGGTACCTATTTCATAGGGCTATTGTGAGGATAAATGAGGTCTTAAACATGAAATGCTTAGCAATGCCTGACCCTTTAGGGCTCAATGAATACTAGATTGAAAATATTCTATTTAATCATGTCTTAGAAAG
The DNA here is from genome assembly GCF_023721935.1 of Panthera uncia. Classification (NCBI taxonomy): domain Eukaryota; kingdom Metazoa; phylum Chordata; class Mammalia; order Carnivora; family Felidae; genus Panthera; species Panthera uncia. The sequence goes on along the minus strand of NC_064812.1, from coordinate 45,549,283 downwards.
TTCCTTCCCTAACACACTGCCTAGTAGGGAGTAGGCACTCAATAAATGCTACTTGTATTAAGTAGGATAGGCTAAATTGTTAGCCTAGGATAGGCTAAATTGACTCAGGATACGGTGGCTCAAACACAAATTTATTTTTCCCTTACATTATAGTTCCAAGTGGTTGTTCTTTTTTAAAAACTTTTTTTTTAAATGTCTATTTATTTTTGAGAGGCAGAGAGAGAGGGAGACACAGGATCTGAAACAGGCTCCAGGCTCTGAGCTGTCAGCACAGAGCCCTACGTGGGGCTTGAACTCATAAACTGGGAGATCATGACCTGAGCCGAAGTTGGATGTGTAACTGACAGAGCCACCCAGGCGTCCCCCAAATGAATGTTCTAAATTAGCAGAGGACACTGCTCCACATGAGCATTCAGGGACCCAAGGTGAATGTGCCGGTGCCATCATCAGCTTGTGCTGCTCAGGATGTCACTCTCCTGACAGCTGGAGTGGAGTGCAGGAAAGAACTGGAAGGCATACTTCTGTGAGATTTTTTTGTGGGCCAAGTCTAAAAGTGACACATTATTCCTCTCTCATTCCAACAGAGAGAACTTAGGGGCCAACTCAACTTCCATGGAGATTGGAAAATATAAGCATATTGGGGAGAGCAGATTTTGGTAGACGGCTAACAGTCTCCACTAACGATATCCTTTTGGAGCAACAAGCTCAATGTTGATTCATTTATAAAATAAGATTACATTTTTCTTTAATTTAAAAATTTCAACACCCTAACAAGTTAAAGTGTTTCTACAAGTCTTTTCATTTTTTTAAATTCTATTTTTAACATTTATTTATTTTTGAGAGAGAGAGAGAGAGAGAGAGCGCACAAGTGGGGGAGGGACAGAGAGAGAGGGAGACACAGAATCCAAAGCAGGTTCCAGGCTCTGAGTTGTCAGTAACAGAGTCCATCATGGGGCTTGAACGCACAAACTGTGAGATGGTGACCTGAGACAAAGGTCAGATGCTTAACTGACTGAGCCATTCAGGTGCCTCTCTGTAAGTCTTTAGGTAAGCCTATACAGACCATCTAACATTTTAAATTTTATTTTCTAGTTTATAGATACTAGAAACTCTTAACAAGAAGCAGTTAGACATGCATATTATATGCCACAACTTTAAGAATTTATTCAGACTTTTATTATAAAAACATTTATAGAATATCTGGTTTTCTCCAGACACTGTGCATTTCCATGGGTGATTTAATAAAACAGATCTTGTCCTCAAAGAGCTTGCAATCTGGCAAGCAAAGTGGTTCTATTCTGCCATCAGTTTTCATGAAGGTGGAAAAGGAAAGTATTCTAGAAGGCGGCTAGAAACAGATGAAAAACCAGCTTCAATTAGGTCAGCCCTGGTTTGTGGGTTTCACTCCAAGTCTGCATTTGGTCATCCATCATGAAAGGCTGTGACCCTTCCTCTCCCTCAGCACTCCTACATACTTACAATTTTTAATGTCTTCATTCCAAGAGGGACAACTTTTAAGGAAAATGTTCTTGAACTAAAATGAAACTCAGACATCTTTGGGGGTGTTCTTGGGAATCACTTGTAAGCAATTATGAGAGCTGCAAAACCAATTATGGCATAGGCTTCACAGTCCTGTCTTTGGTGCTTTTTAATTCTTCAGATTATAAAATTCCATTTACATAATTTACTTTTCAAAAATATTCTAACAAGAAAATGTTGAGAATACTTATTTCACCACTACATATTTAAAGAAAGAGCTGGAAATATAGATGACTTAAAACCAATTACAAGGGTATTACAGTAAATGTGTTTTAGGAATTAAAGACAAAACAATTCCTTTTCCAAAAGTGAAACATAAGCTTACTTTGATTAACATTATGCTGCAACTGCTTAGCAAAAGGGTATCACTAGTACCCAAATTGAACTTTCTGGAAACTTTTACTTCCCATTTCAAATCAAAAAGAAGTTTGAACACACTGTCTTTGTTCCTTTTATAAGATGTTTTCTGTCCTATAATTCTTTAAGCACAGCATATGTGTTTTCCCCTTTGAACAAGTGGAAGATGACTTTCTAGTTTTTGTGGGTGAATCAGCTGCTCTTTGAAGGTCCCTTCTAGTATCCCACAATGCTGAGTGATTTTCCCTTGCGTTTCAATTCTATTTTCCTGATTATAGGCAATGAGGCAATTCAGCTTTTGGATATTTAGCTTTTTCTTCCTTTGAAATGCTTCTTTCCATTTTCTCATGATAAAAGGATGCGTTTTAACTAGCATCCAAGTTGTATTCCATAGTTGGAACATGATCAAAAAAAGGTTATACCCTCAGCATGTCATGTGGTAACATGCCCCCTCCATTCTGGCTGATAATTTGGGTTGTGGCACCGGCCTGTAAAGAACACAGGATTCCTAGTGAAAGCTGCCACTGATGCATTGGTGAGCTTACTTCCTTAGAGAAGCAATTTCTTCTGCCTAAGTCTTAGTTGCCCATCTTTCATCTGGCTCTTCTCAGCTTTAACAACAGTATCCTTTAGCTATCACATCCTAGACCAACACCAATAATCACCACTTCCTAAAATCTGTCTTAGTCCACTCTCTTATTCCTCTACTTCCCTTACTCTGTTAAATCAATTCCACCACTTTTCCAACTTCACTGAGCCTGACGTTTTTTGCAGAGTTGAGGTCACCAGTGATGTATACTTAGTCAATGTCAAGTTCACATCTCTGCCTATATTTCCCTAATTTCTCAGATGTATTTGACATAGTTAGATGTTCTCTAGCGTTTGCAATGATTTATTCTTTGGGCTTCCGTGACATGCTTCTGGACTTCTTGCTATCTTGCTTGCCCCGCCTTCTCAGTGTTCCTTTTTAATTCCTCCCTCTAGATCGTGCCTCTAAATCCTGGAGATTCTCAGCACTCAGTCTTTGATTCTCTTCTTTGAGCTTTTGACATTCTCTTTTTAGTTTCCAACTAATCCCACAGCTTAGAAATCCCGCATATATACCTCTCTCCTGGGTTTAGACTTGTGTGTTTATTTATATTTGGTTATCTAATAAACATTTCCAACCAGCAGAACCCCTGGTTTCCTGATCTTGCTTTGTTCACAGGCTTTAGGGCACCACAATTCACATTGTTCTCAGAAAAAACAACAATCACATGGGTTCTCCCTCACACCACTTTTACTCTGGTGAGTCCTGTTAGCAAACATTCAAAGTAGATCCAGAATTCAACTACTTCTCTACTGTTACAACCATATCTAATCTTCTGTTATGTGTTACCTAGACTGTCACAACAGTCTCCTGACTGGCTTCTCTGTCCACACTTGCTCATTATAGTCCATCCTCCAAAGAGCCATCAGCATGATTTCTCTAAGTATGGTAATGGTGGCTAACATTTATTGAGAACTTACTATTTACTAGGTCCTGTTCTGAGCTGTTTACATGTATTTGTTCCTTTAAACACTTTGAGATGGGTATTACAATGGTCTCCATTTTACAGATGAGGAAGTTGAGGCAGAGGGAAGATAAGAAACTTGTCCAAGGATTTATTGCTAATAACTGACAGAAGCAGCATGTGAATGTGGGCAACCTAGCCCTGTTGCAGGAGCTTTTAAATGTGGTAATTTATTATTTTCATGTCACCCATATGGTTAAAATCTTCTAAAGGCTTCTCATTGCAGCTAGACTAAATCCGATTCCTCGCCAGGGCTGCAAGGCCCCACTTGGTTTGGCCCCTGCCTACCTCTTTGATTTAATTTCTCCTCTTACTTCCTTCTCCACTCCCCATTCACTATATCCCAGCCACACTGGCCTCTAGTCTATTTCTCAGACTTGTCAAGATCATTCCTGTCTCAGGACTTTGGATTTGCTGTTTCTTCTTGGAATGCACCTTACCTGATCTTTGTATGGTTGTCTCTTTCTCCCCATGTAAATCTCACGTCAGTCATCACCACCTCCAAGAACCTCCCCACACACTCTGCCCCCAGTTATTCTCTTTGCGGCCCTTATACTACCCGAGTGCATCCCATTTACTTATTTGCATTTGTCATCTTTTTTCCCCCTCCATTAGAATGCAAACTTCTTTCGGGCTTTTCAGTCTTATTCCTCTTTGTAAACCCAGTGCTTTGAAGAGTGGCCAGTACATGACAAACCTCATGTTTGAAATGGGGATGATACCTTTCTCACAGGATTACTGTGAAGGGTAAGTGAAATTGTGTCCAAGAAATTTCTTTGTAAAGTATAAAGCTCTTAATATAAAGGGTATATCACTGCTTAAAGCTGAAAATCCTGATGGAGCAGTGGTTATGACTAATGCCGAAGCCTCTTCATCGGCTAAGGCAAGGGTCTATTCCTCAAACAAAAAATTCAGTGAGAAAGGAGGGGAAATAGCCATCCCCACCCCCATATGCACAAGTTGATATTGAAACAAGGAAAAAGGTATTTGTCAAAGATTTCTGGTGAATCAAGGAACTGTGAAATCAAACCCCTAGAAAGTAGCAGTGTTCTGCCACCTTGAGTGTGTACGTATATGTGTGCCCCTGTTTCTTGGCACTTATGCGTTATATTTGTCAGAGAGTTTACTTTTTAACTGGAGAATATAGTGTGTCTGGACGGGGCTATTACAGGTAATTATTTTCCAGAGTCCCTGCTGCATAGTCAGCAGGAATATTTGTACAGTTCTACTTTATGAGTTCCTGGAGACATAAACACCTCTACAAGTTTCAGAGCTCAGTTTGGGGCAGTCAGTAACTGGTCATGAGAGGCACTGTGTTAGGGACTGCACTGACAAATTTGGTTACACAGGAACAATATGTTTCTGGTAGCCTTTTGGGGGGTAGCACTGAATACAATATTATCTCAAAAACATTGATTCAGGGGCACCTGGGTGGCTTAGTTAAGCATCCAACTTCAGCTCAGGTCACGATCTTGCGGTCCATGAGTTCGAGCCCCACGTCAGGCTCTGTGCTGACAGCTCAGAGCCTGGATCCTGCTTTGGATTCTGCGTGTGTCTCTCTCTCTGCTCACACTCTGTCTCTCTCAGAAATAAATAAACGTTAAAAAAATAAAATTGATTCATTGTCCATATTATTAAAGGGAAATAGCATCTTTTGAAGAGACCACTGAGCCAGATAATAAGGGGACCTAAGTTCTTGTATCCACATAGTATTGTCTGAGCTTTCACGTGGCTTCACTGTCCTTTCTGTAAAGTGGGGCTGGTCACAAGAGAATTTCTTCCAGAACACTAGGGTCAAACTGATGTGAGGAAGTCACTGTAGTGTTCTGGAGGAAAATGTGTGTGTATGTGTGTGTAGGCATGCACACACCTACCCACACATATTCTGATCCTTTAATAGAGCTGGCCATTTGGGATGTTTAATAGGCGTCTTGTGTTGTAATAAGCTACTGTGCTTCACACTTTACTAATGGGACCACTTGACTTCCACACACAAGTCAAGCCTCACTCCAGGCACAGGTTCATCCTTGAAGAAATAGGAATATAAAGAGTTGCAGTTACATGCTCTTGAAATCAGCATCTTATCGTGCCCAATCTGGCCCTGACTTTGCTCACCAATTATAGTATCTGGGTTTCTTTTCTACTCCTGAGCCCCACCATCTTCCACCATTTCAATAACTAGATCCCTACCTTGCTCCTGTGTCTGCGTCAGAATCTTGGGAACTTCTCAGTTTCCAGAACCTCCTGATGCTCCATGCCTTCCTGGAGCTCTTAGCTATATATTCTTGTCCAGATGTTTCTGTCCTTTGCCTCCCTGCCTTGAACCTCCCTGATGTTGGCTGCTTCTGTAGGCAGTAGGATTCCCCAGTAGGATGTGCAGCAGGGTCCATCCATTTGCTGGTGTTGGAGGATATAGTTCTAAGTCTGGATTCTTCACCATCTGTCTCACATTGCACTTAGCCATCTATAGAGGTATTACTGTGATGCAGAAAAAGTAGTAAAGAAGAAACGGAGGAACTGAGCAGGCACCCTGTCCCCACAGATGGATTGTACTAATATTGATATATTGATTGGGCATCCATAATATGCCAGGCCTGGTGCTGGGCACTGAGGATACGACAGTCTGGAGACTGATACTGTCTGTGCCCTCATGGAGTAGGCATTTAAGAAGGGGAAAGTGAAATGTGCAAACTCACAACTAAATGAAATGTTTATTAAAACTGATAAAGTGCCACACAGAAAGCTAGCAAGGGGTTCTAATAGGAGCTGAGAGAATTGAAAAACAACAACAACAAAAAAACCACTTATTTTTGTGCACTCATGCTATAGCTGTCTCAAGACAGAGAAAAGATGCTCACCTCACTGTCTTCTGTGAACATTTCTCATTAGAAATAGAATCACTTTCAAAGAAATGATAAGCATTAAAAATTATCTTATGAATGGAAGATGTACTATACTTTCATGCATGTTCTGGAATTCTAAAAATCGGCTTCATTTTCTGAACAAATTTAACAACCTGACCTTAGGGCTTGCCATATGTTTTTTATTAGGGCATAGAACGTTAACTGAAACAGATTTTTATGTATTTATCCAGAGTCAGGAAAATAGAAGAATGGAAAGAAACACGATTTCTTAAATTCCCAGAGACATGGCAGATAATACATGATAGAATTTACTTATTGGGTATAAATGAGGCAGGTTGGAGATACAGACCCTTGGACGAGCCCTGCTCAGAATTTTTTTCCCACAATTAAAAGCATTTCGGAGCAGAATGGATGCAATGGAAGCACACACAGAACTGGGTCCATCTGTTTGCAGCCACAAATAGAAAGCTTGTCACAATTGAGATAATATTAGTTAATCTTTGCCCAGGAAACCATGAAGTGGCAAGCATTGGAAACATGATTTTAAAAGCAGCGTGATGCTTGCTTGTGGCAGGAAAATCCTACTAAGAAATAAAATCCTACTAAGAAATATGGTGTGTAAGGACCTCATTTGTTGAATTCCCCTTGACCCTACTCTACCGGTCAATTTTATATGATCTCCGTTCTAGGCAGAATTATCAGGAAGTGTAAGGAAATTATTTTCTTTTTTAGACACTCCCTCTTTCTCACGGTGATAGACCAGCGGAGCGACAGCTCTGCATTTGGCAGTGTGGTCAACGAGCATAAAGGAGGTAGCAGCAAACCCAGAGAGAATGCATCTACTCCTCAGAAACTTGTTTCACTCCTACAGCTGGTGTGTGTGCAGCTGAATGTGCAGTGAAGTAATGACAGCCACATGAAGTGATCTCTCTTCTGATGGGGCACTCCATGCCCTTTCTCGTACTTGCAAAGTCAACTTTTTTGAAGGACCTGTTCTGTCTCAAAGAAAACCCTGGTTGGGTGAGGGCTTAGATTAGATAACATGTAATATCCATTTCAGCTCTAATTCTGGAGAGAGAGGCAAGTAGTTTATAGATAAGAATCAGTGGTGTGCTGGAGTCAGCTGATGCTGGTGTCCAACTTTACATTTAGTGACATCTTGTTGGTAGCTTGGCCGTAGTGGGAGTATTTACACAAGGAAATTGGCAATACTACAAATCAGGGTTGGTTTGTTTCCAGAGAACAGTTTTAACTGCATACCACTCGATAAATCTCAGAGGTCTTATAATATTCACAACAAAGGCTGACTTTCCTCTCTTTCCGTGTGAACGTCTGAGAAATCTTACCATGTGGATAAAGTGAGGACATCTGAGTATGCACTTTTAGTATTTTCTCCTGAGAATAGCATAAAATGACAGCAGTCTTTGTCACTGTAAATCTTCAGGGGAGATTTGGACAAAGGCCTGGCATCATGAAAGTAACTTGGGAAGGAAAATTTCTGGTGGCAGCTATCATTTCAGTGATAAGCCAACATTAATCCTAGTATACCAATGTTTCCCCCTGCATTATTCACTTGCATGGTTAGTGGAAACTTTTCTAGGCATCTACATCTTCCCCCTCATTTTGAATAACTGTCTCTGAAGTGTCATAATTCTTTTTTCTAAAATTCTTGCCTTTGTTAACATGGCTATTACATTTAATGGTTTTTTTTAAAGCATCTTTGTTCAAAGGGACTTCCTCAGATTTGGAATCAAAAGAGCCTTCTTCAGTGTACTTGTAACAAACCACCTTTGACAGAACAAAAATGGGAGTGGGTGACATTTTACTTGGAATGATGGTATTTTGTGGGAAAGACAGAAGGCAATAGGGAGAGAGAAAAAGATGTGGAGTTAAGATGTTTCTTACTCTGTCAATGTTATTTACCCTCAAGCACCCTCTGGCTGGAAAGGAATTTTAACATGTTATTGGTAAATCATTGTAATGTCACCCCTTCCATCTAGGTGAGTATTTATTTTGATCCAACTTGACAACTATCAAAAAATTCTGTTATAAATGGCCAGGTTTTGAAAAGCAGGGCGGTTACCAAGGGGATGAAAGGAAGAGCTCCAGTCCATGCCAAGCCAAATTGTGGGGTAGGAAAAGTTGTAATTTCCTGCTTTTCTATTTCTCTTTCTGTAGTTATTATTTTTCCATGGTTTCCCCCACCTGTGACACTCAGGGCCTTTGTTACTCCCTTTTAGTAGCCAAATTCTCCACCAAAGATACCACTTTATCTCATCTTGTTCAATTCAATTCAACAACTACGTTGAGTCCATTCTACATGATAAAACTATCCTAGACCCAGGAAATCCAACACTGAATAAAGCACAATTCATGCTTTAAAGGAGTCTCCATAATTTGATTGGATAAACACACACACACACACACACACACACACACACACACACACACCACTCTAAAATCATTCATAATGGGTATATATAACTCTATTGATATCAACTAGGTTCTATGTGGCTAAGAGGAGGAATAAAATCTCCACAGATTAAGAAAGAGGGATGGGGCACCTGCCTGCGTGGTTAAGTCATTTAAATGTCCGATTCTTGATTTCAGCTCAGGTCATGATCTCACGATTCATAAGATCGAGCCCCACATCCATATGGAGACTGCTTGGGATTTTCTCTCTCCCTCCCTCTCTCTCTCTCTGCCTCTCCCCCATTTGCACATTTGTGTGCTCTCTCTCTCTCTCAACGTAAATAAACTTTTAAAAAGAGGGAAGGGGGAAGAATATACCAACTATCCAAAGAGTTAACGTTTATTATTTTTTATTTTTTTAATGTTTATTTATTTTGAGAGAGAGAGAGAGAGAGAGAGAGCAAGCACACAAGCAGGGGGAGAGGGAGAGAGAAAATTCCAAGCAGGCTTTGTACTGTCAACCCAGAGCCTGACGCATGACTCCATCCCACGAACCATGATATCACAACCTGAGCCTAAATCAAGAGTCATACGCTTAACCAAATGAGCCACCCAGACTCCCCTGAAGTTAATATTTATTGAGCACTTATGGGTTGGCAGCTTTCCTAAAGGTTTTGCATATATTAAGCTCATTTTATCCTTGCAGCAACTATTATTAATAGTAATGTTTTTGCCAATTTTGTAATGTATTCACTGGGGCATGGTGATGTTAACTTGTCAAACACTCATAATTAATAAGTGGTAAAGCCAGGTTGTACCTAGCAGAGCTATCATGGTTACCACTGTATTATATGCAAACATAGATTTTTATTCATCCACCCATAAATATACGTAATATAGTAACTAAAAATAATCCATGTCCTAGCATTGTTCTAGCTATAGTATTATAAAGAAAAATTGACAACGGGTACCCTCAAGCATTTCAAAATCTAGTGGAATAAACAGCAAACAGAATGTGACACATTCCATTTGAGCAGTATCCAAGGGTTGATAAAGGAACACCTGAGGGACTCCTACCTGCACATAGGTGTCTGGTACCATGAATGTTAGTGTAATTAATTTTCTGTGCTAGTCCCACTTCAGGAAAAAAAAAAACCCAAACATTTATTTAAGAGGATTGTCAGAGATGCAGGAAATATGGCATCTTTGAAATGCCAGTAGTCCTTTGATTGGTACCTTCTTCAGTCCATTTCTTTTACCATCTTGCCATTGTCCCTCATCTCCCTTGGTGAATTCCTAAACTCGGTTGAATCCCACCCTCTCTTCTGCATCTGAATCTGTACAGCGGAAGACTACTGGAGGAAATACACACCTTGCATGTGTGGTCACTAAGATCAAGTGAACACAATGCTACTCAGCAAGTGTACTGTGTTTCTCTGGTCCATTCATTCTCCCTCTATTTCAATCATTTCATACCTTCTCCAGTCTTCTCAAAATCCCAAATTGCTTTGCTCATTCTCATGCGTAACTCATGACCTTGCTTCCCATTTTGTTGAGAAAAGAAAGGCAGATGGAAGAGAACTTCCACAAATTCCCCACACTGCCTAATCCTCCCACTTGCACCAGCCCCAAGTGCTCTGCCTTTTCTCCTGGGTTACTCTCTGATCCATCTCTGCTCTGAGCAATAGCCATAACTTACACTTCTTCCCTAGATTCCATGCTTTCTTGCTGGAAACCAATTTTCTCCCTTCTAAAGGATAAAACTTGCTTTTATTGCTGTAATTTTAAAAACATGTCTTTTCCCTCCAGCTATTATCACTTCCTTTTTCAGCAAAACTCCTCAAAAAATGTTATCTGTACTCATTGTTTCCAAATCCACTTCTTCCATTCTCATAAATCCAACCCAGACCTCTCCTCTGAAGTATATTCAATTGCCTACTTGACATCTTCGCTTGGATACATAATAAATGCTCAAGCTGAGTATGAACAAAATTGAACTGCTATTGTCAACCCCTCACAATCTACTTCTTTCACAGTATTTCCCACCTCAGTCAATGGCAACTTCTTTTTTCCAGCTTTCACACCAAAAACATTGGCATCACTCTGGATTCCTCTCTTTGTCTGACATCAAACATTCAATGTAATATAGGCTGTACCTTGATAACATGCTCAGAATCTAATGACTTCACTTTCACTTCTGCCTTCCTGGTCCAAGCCACCATGACCACCTGCCTGGATTATGCAATTACTTGTAACAGGTCACTTTGCTTGCAACTGAAACCAGAATGATCCTGTTAAAACATGAGTTAGAACACATCAATTTTCAGCTCAAAAATTTTCAGTGCTTTTCCATTCCCTTCAGAATAGAAACAAACATTTAAAAAATAATCTTCAAGGTTTTGCATGCTCTGGCCCCCATTAGTTCCCTGAATTTTTATTTATCGATAGCCTCATGGATCACTGTCTCACCTGCTTCAAATCTTTAATCAAATTCCACTTTCTTAATGAGTCTTTCTTGTCATAATATTCTTCTTCCTAACCCTTGCAACCCCTGCAGCTTCCTAGCCCCTACTTTTAGGATAACTTTTCTTCTTCACAATGATCACTACCTAGCATACTCAATATTTTCGTTATTTACCTTATTTGTCATCTTCCTCCCCAACTAGAATATAACCCTGGATTTCACTATTCAGGGTTTGTTTTTGTTTGTTTTGGTTTGGTTTCGTTCACTTCCGTGTTATTCCTAGAACTGAGAACAGTTCTGGACAGGATATGTGAGCCACAGTTATGTGTTGAATGAATGAATAAATGAACAAAAAATAAGAATAAAATAATAAACTCAATAGAGTTGAGGCAGTAAGGCAGATAGGTGGTCTTATTCAAGATTTGTTGAATAATGAATATGTGGCACAATTTATAAAAGAATGTAGTTGAGAGAAACTAGACAACTTGTAAACAAAGGTAGAGTTGTAAAGAGAAGTCAAGATTTAGGCTATTGCATAAGTTATGTGCCAGGAACTGCCGTGCTTTTGCCTACGGTAGATCAGATATTTGACTCCAAGCCTTTAGGCAGATAATGGGAGAAGGGGAAAAGAATAGTGGTGCCATGATTTATAGAACCAAAATTAGGGTGCAATAGTTTCTCAGGCAAAGAAAAATTATTCTAGAGAGCCATCTCTCCCAAGAATTCTAAAATGAGAAAGCACAGTAGAATGCAATGGAATGTCTTCAACAACTCCTAAGAGAGTCCTTTCCCAGACCAATGGAATCCTCCCACTCCATAATTGCATATTAGCATTCTCAGAGGATCTGATATATTATCTAGGTACCTAGTAGTCTTCTAGTATTGCTTAACTTGGTGTATTTTAAGAATCTAGAGGGTAGACTGTAGATTTTTCAGGGAATTGATCTTCCACTTATTCACTCCACAAATATTATCTACAATGAACCATTAAGTGGGCTCAGCACTTGATATATGATTGTGTATTAAAAAGATATTATTCCTTACATCATGGATATCACAATTTCAGAAATACTCCTTTCAGCCAAACTTTGAGAACTATGAAGGCAAGTGACGAGTTTGAGTTGTACTTCATTTCCAGAACCTAAAGTGCAGCTATATTGAGTTTAAATTCTTAATGTATTTGTCTTTAGCAATCATTGTGTCATGGTTGTTAATAGTCTGTATTTTGTTTTTAAGCAGACCTGAGTTTGAGGTTTAGCACTACCATCTACCACCAACTTGGGCAAGTTACTTAACCACTGAAAGCTTCAGCTTCCTCATGCCAAAAAAAAAAAATTACATTTATATTTATTTCCCTTTAATTGAAATGATTAACAAAATATCTGGGTACTTGTGGGAGAGTAGATGTGATTTGAAAGGGAGGCAAGAAACTAGCCATTCTGTTTACATGCTAAGTAGTGTGGATTTCAACTTTAGAGATGGGGAACTACAAATAAATTTTTAAGTATGGGAATGACTCAATGAGATTTATGTTTTACATTCATCACTATGTTGGTAGTCTGGGGATGAATAGGAAGTTTGGAAATTTGAAGAGACTAGAGCCAGAGGGCTAATTAATAATCAAGATAAAAGATGATGAGAGCTTACACCAGGACAGTGGGGCTGGGGACAGACAAAGGAAAAGAGATGGTTTGTAATTTCTTCCTCCTTCTAACCTTCCTTATTTTGTATCCCATTCTTTGAGAGTATTTCTCATGGCTATTAACTTTTCTGATACTTTAATTTGACCCAAAGTTTCTTTTACTTACAATACTTTTTGATGACCCTCTCACAAAAGATCTTTGGTCTATAAACAGAATCTTCAGTGCCTAAATCCAAGGCTTAGTTAATATGAGCATTTCAAGCAACGTAGCAGGGACCATGTAGATGATACCTGGGGGAAGGAGGATCTTCCCTATTTTTCTTATGCTTGTGTAAATCCATGAATAATTCTGTTTACTGAGGTTATAGTTGGTATTGGCACATGCTTTCATCACATAGCCCATATTTTTAAAAAGCACTGTGAGCTGGCTATTGTATATTGTCAGAATAAAGGGAAGTTCTTTTATTAAAATAATGCCAATGTTATTGCAGAGGATTTTAGATATTTCTGTCTGGCTCTGCTTCTGATATTTTTTACCAGAGTATTCCAAAGTCAAATGGAAAGATTTAAAAATTTTTTGTTTAAAAAACAAAGATAGGATTTAATTAAAGGCATATCCTACCAGCTCCTGATAGCAAAGAGGGAGGCAGCAGGAGAATCACAAGCCTGGCCTTGTCAGATTGTTAAATCAAGCCCTTCGTTGGTGCTGTTTCTCAGAGTGGCATCCATAGGCCCTTTGTCATCAATGGATCCATTTGTGTTTTGAGGGTAGGTTTAGTGGAGAGAAGAGAGTATGGGAAGACAGTGGGAAGGAAGAAAAAAATCTTCCAACTATTTCCTCACTAAGTTCTTGTGAGAAAACCTGGTAGAAGCTTGAAGGAGCCAGGAGACTTATTATATCTTGTGTCTTCCATATACTAACCAGTTTACCATGTTTAGGTCACTTAGCTCTTGTTTTCTCAAAAGTAAAATTCATTAAACATTTGTTTGACATATGTGTAGTAGAGGCCAACTGTGTGTTTATCCCTGTTCTCACTAAGCATGGGCATGTAAAAATATATAAAGCAGATAAATCCTCAGGAGTTTATCTTGTCAAATTCCTGGTGAATACATTATTTCTCCCCACCCTCTACTCCCATGTGCAACTAAATAAACAGCAAAAAGATACAATCTAAATCTAATGGTGATACCAACTGACTTGCCCCAAAGATGTTTTAGAGAGCAAAATGGTTGTCCTAAGAGAACCAACAAAATCCTAAAGATTTGTGTAAAATGAATTCATATGTAATACAGCCTCTAAAGCAAATAAACCCTCAGGAGTTTAATTCTAATGGGATAAGCCAGTGCTAAACAATTAAAATGCAAACATGTGATATTGATTTATAACACACTATTGTTGTTATATAATGACTATGTGCTTTATATATCGGCATTGTATTTGGTGTATATCATTATATAATTTGGTTAGTAAGATATATAAAGCTGTTATATAATAAGTGGTATATTGCAGGTAATACATAATGTAATGAGAATAATAATGTCTTCTAACATCACAAATGGCAAAAGAATAATCATTTCTAAAAGAGTTTTGAAAAAGACAAGATGCTCTGTAACTATGGACTACATTTACTCATTCACAAGGTTATAAAGGTAATGCTGGATTTAATTTTGAGGTTCTCCATGTCCAATATTTTAGGCCCTGGCTTTAGAATGGTACTGACTTCTTAGAACCATATCCTCAAAGGATCTGGATGATCACCCATAAAGCTGGGTTTAGAGATAGAGGCTGGGATTGCCCCTTGTGTAGGGGTTCTGGTTGACATATACACTGGTCTTTGGGCACTCTGCTGGTTTAATATGGTTTACAGTGCTAGGCAATGGATGCCTTAGCAGCTGGTATCTTACAGCATTATTATGCTTCCTGTAATTATTTATGTCTCTATGATGACTGGAGAGATGCTGTATGTATCTTTATGTTCTTTCTGACTAGGACAATATCTGACACCAGGTGCTTAGTAACTATTGAAACAATGATTCTTTGGCCACATGGTAACCCTTGTGGGGATTGCAGCATATTGTAGAACCTACTGGAAATGCCTGCAAAGTGCTTATGCTCCCAGATGAGTTCCATGCTACCTGCTGTCTTCAGTGTAGACCTTGTTTTAATTCATAAAGGGAAGAAACAAGGCAAAAGCATAGTTTGGCACCTCTGGAAACTGTGTTCTCCCTGCTAAACTTTTTCTATTCTCTCTTGAGAACAACTTGCATCATTCAAAAGGTTTATTTATATTTTCTTTTTTTGCATGACAATGGAGCTAATAATGTACTTATTTGTTTTACAGTAGCTTGAAAAATTCTTTTTATTTTTCATGGAGTTATCACTCCATAGCTCATAAATTCATAGAAAGGTTGGTGTTATTTTAGCTTATGAGGTATAACTTAAAATTTTTTTTTTTTTAGAATAGATAAATCAGGAGGTATTGTCTATTCCAGTTTTTAGAATTCCAGGGCAATGTTTCCAAAATAAAACAGTCTTAATTGAGACTGAAAATTAACTGTCCTAATACCAATTTTTTTTTCATAGTTTGACAATTTATGTTTTCCTTCCTAGGAAGTTTGGATTTCCAGGCAAAGCTTATGTTGCTCTGGCTCAGTAATTATACTTTTGTTTTTAAGGAATTGTCATTATGGGTCATCTATGGATGAGTGCCAATTACTCCAGAATTGGACTTTTACTATTTCTGTGTTCTGAGGTTGAATAAAATTCAGCTGACATCAGCTGTGCAAATGCACATATCTCCCTATCTTCCAAGAGGATGACTCATTAACATGTGTAACTAAGATAAGTAAGATTATCTTGTCAAATTCCTGGTGAATACATTATTTCTCCCCACCCTCTACTCCCATGTGCATCTGAAGAAACAGCAAAAAAGATATAATCTAAATCTAATGGTGATACGAACTGACTCGCCCCAAAGATGTTTTAGAAAGCAAAATGGTGGTCCTAAGAGAACCAACAAAATCCTAAAGATTTGTGTAAAATGAATTCATATGTAATACAGTCTCTAATCTTCCAATAAATTCATTTAAAAAAAAAAAAAAGGACTGATAGAGCCTCAGAAAGGTTGATAGTTGCTTGAATTCCTGCTATTTTTGGCCAGGCCAGTTTTATCTAATTTTGGCATACGATAGGAGGTTGGAGTAGAAATGCAGCTGGTAGTCATTACCTTCACGTTTGTTTAAAGAAGCAGAAGGCAATCAGGAAACAAATGGGAAATGACCCAGAGACTGAGGTAATGGGTATGAACGATCCAAACAGAGATGGAATGAACTTGTTGACTTACATGTAGAAGGAGGAAAGTCAGGGGATTAATAATTCAAGCTGCATTTTAAGTAATCAAACTCCTGTATTGTCTAAGAATCACTGACAGAAAGGAGTTTTGAAATTTGTAGAAAACATTTTTAAAAAGAATTCTTAGAAAATAAAAGGGAATTCTGAAATTAGGATCCATGGAAGGGTCATAGATGGGCTTCATGTAATCCTTGAGCCCTCGACATTATAAGCAAAAATTTGGGTGTTTTTTAGGTACGTGTTTTTAGTGGGTGGGGGAGAGGAACAGCTTTCATAAAATTTTCAGAGGGTCTATGACCCAGCAAAGTTTATGAGCTGAGGGTATAAAGGAAATAGCACCTAACACTCTCTGTGTGACATTGGCCAGTCACTCAACTTCTATGCATCTGTTTCCAGTATGACTGCAGTTAACTCTGCCCTGCTCTCTCCACCAGTACAGTTATGGGGATCAAATGAAATAACGTGTTTGAAATATTAATGGCTGACACTACTACGGGGAGCCCTTCCTATGTGCCAGGCACATGTTTAGGAATTTTATGCCCTTTATCTCATTTAATCTCTACAACTCTATGAAATGAGAATTATTACTTCCTCTGTCTTCCATATGAGGAAACTGAAGTACAAGGAAATCAAGCAACTGGTTCTAAGTCATACAGCTAGTGACACCACTGGGATTCGAAATTATGCAGTCTGATTTCTGAGTATAGGCTCTTTGCTACAATACTGTAATGCTTCTCTGAAGGCCTTGTAAAATGTATTCAAACATGAGCTAGTTTATGAATAATGGTAGGTGGAGATATTCTGAAGATGGAGAAGTTAAAATTTGCAGGGTTTTTTTTGTTTGTTTTTTTAAGGTGGCAATGACAATGGGTTCTTGGGAACACCAGCTTGAGGAAGCTTAGGTAGCACTAGAACTAGAGGAGACATAAGATTTAGGCAGAACGTCTGCTCGTTCTACTTGTTCTCAGACTTTGATTCTCTGTACTCAATTGCTAAGGCCAGTTGAGCTCAAGCTAAACCATAACTGAAAAAACACTTTAGCCAGATCAACCTTAATGTGCTTGGCTAAGCTGATTTAGGAAAGGCTTAATGGCTCTCTCTGTAGTGCTAAAGTGTTTGTTCAGTGTGGCAGTTCTGACTGATTTCTGATGAAGGACATATGGAGTGTGGGTGTGGCCATGGTTCCCTGCTTTCCTAAGAGCAGGCCTTGAGGCTTGGAACATCAGAGAATTAGGTTTGATGTTTGCAGGAACAGTAAAGATCTATATTTCCTTTAACAAGAGTTTATTTTTGCCCACCCTTTTCCTGCAGTATGTTCCGCTGTTTCAGTTGTGGACTTTCAGTGTCTAGATGATACATAGAGCAGGAAGAATGACAGCTTAGGGATTCCAGCCTGATGCCAGAAGTCAGAGAAAACTGGAGAGAATAGTGTGATACTCAGAATACAGAGTTCTTTTCTTAAAAGCATCTCAGAGCATCTTGCTGAAACTCATAGCTGGAAGGAATCTCATGTGCCATCCTGTCCTGGGGTTCTTAAAGAATTTCAAGGTCTCTGTGAACATATGCATTTTTCTGGGGTGATCTGTAGCTTTCATAAGATTCTCAATGTGGCCCATGGCTGTTGCAAAAATAAGAATAATGTAGACTAAAACCCAGACTTAGAAAAATGAAATAAAATATAATCCATCTAGAAGACTGCTTTAAACAGCTCTTTGAAGGATATACACTAGTAACAGCAACTCTTGTCAGCTACTCTTGCTTCTTGAAAAGGTCCTTTATTTGCTTATTTGAAATTGCTAAGGCACTTTAAATGCATTACTTCAGTTCCAGTCTCTATGGTGATGGACGGAAAATAGCTGGTCAGGAACACCTTTACAGTAATTCTTGAGGATAGTTACTAAGTTACTAAAGAGTCCTCTTAGTTTTTGGACTAATAGCCCTGCTTCCTTTTCTCTCTTCCTTTGGTTCTGTCTTTTCAACCCTTAAATCATTTATGTAGCATCAGGGGACAGTAGCATCTTGCCACACAGTTCTCACTCTTGGCTGTTACATCACCAGTTGTAGGTCAACCATTTGAAATCACAGCACTGCACTGGACACTTGACTAGTGCAGTGAGGTTTTTTGGGATGAAAAGGTTTCTTCACAACCCTATAAGGACATAACTTCAGACAAATATTACTGTTGCTTTGATGTTTAAGGAACACAGGGAGGTTAGGTCACTAGGCAAAATGACTATGGAATTGAAATGGTCTCCTGTTTCATTTAATCTCAGGAAAAGAATTTGCATAAATTTCTAAAAAAAACTTCCAGTATCTACTTGAAGTTTTGGGGAGGAAATTCTCATTTGCCTTCTTTGTAAACTGGAGATAATGTACATTCCTCAGGAATATATAACTCCTAAAATTAAGGTGTTTAGGGACTGGTAAAAAAAGACATGATTTTGAATTCCAGTCTTTATTCTACCATTATTTTTTCTGTTATTTCCCCATTATATGGTACAAAAATATTCAGGTACAAAACCTCTGATAAATGTATGCATTTAAAAAGTGGACCAAAAAACAATAGCAAATTTTAGTTATTATGAGAGTATTTGAATTTGGGACTTGTCACCACATTCATACAGTTGATTTTCCCTGGCATAGAAGTGTACTTTCCAACATTAAAAAAAAAAGAGACACTGAAAATAACAATTCAGATTTATGCCTTCCTTTCCTTGGGAAGCAATCAACTAGAAGTTGCCTCCTGAAGTTGAGGCCTAAGGTCTCCAATTTGCCTCCATTAAGTCCCCCACACATTGCATTTTTGACTCCAGTATCTAAGATTAAGATATTTAGAAACTGGAGGGATGAATATAAGATATAACCAAAGTATACATTAATAGTGAGCTGAGAAATTTTCATGCTGTGACTGGATAGTTTGTGTCAGAGAAGCTAAGTAACTTTTTGGCCTCCATTTCCTCACATATAAAACAAAGACTCAAAGAACAATCTCCGTGTTGGCTTCAAGAAGGTTGTGGGGAATTATGAGACCCCCCTGCATTCTGAATATTATTAGGGAGATGTAAGATGAAATAAAGTTGTTACACCCTTAACTGAAAAATCTCTGTGATCCAGTTTTCCTCATGGGATTCCATATAGGATGTGTGTGGTTCTAGAAGTTCTTGAGAAGCACTGGCTGTCAATAGCTCTCTGTCAGATAATTAGGCCTTAAAACTGGAGATTCTTTACCAGATTCCTTATAAAAGTTAAAGAGGCTGTTGAACCAGGATAGCTGAACAGAGAAATAATTCACTTGGATATGCGTGGACGTACTCAAGGGCAGTCTGTTTAAACTCGTGGGGTTTAAAAGAGTTTAGTGACTTTTCCATATTGGCCATGACAGCCTATGACCAAACCAGTTGTTTGACAAACCATACTGAAAGGCCACTGGAGTTAAGCGTTCTTTTGAGGAACATATTTACTTATGACCCCCTGGGAATAATTCATTATTGAATTTTCTTAGAATATCAAGCAAAATTTGATCCTGACTCCTCTACTTGCTGGTTTCATGTCTTGAGACAGGTTACTTAAACTTCTATGTGTTTCAGTTTTCTCATCTGCAAAATGGGGATAATAATGATAGTTATTCAAAAAGATTAAGAATAATTGAGTCAATACACATAAAACACTTAGCAAGTTCTTGGCCTCTATTAAGGATTCAAAAAGTATTGGGAATTATTTTTACGTATTTATTTGTTTAAATTTTCTTGTCATGTTTTGTTTATTTTTGAGAGACAGAGACAGAGCACGAGTGGGAGAAGGGCAGAGAGAGAGGGAGACACAGAACCCCAAGGAGGCTCCAGGCTCTGAGCTTTCAGCACAGAGCCCAACATGGGGCTTGAACCCACAAACCATTAAGATCATGATCTGACCTGAAGTTGGATGCTTAACCAACTGAGCCACCCAGGGGCCCTGGGAATTATTAGTTTTCATTATTTGGGGGATTGTCTAAATCTTTGAAAGCCAAGCATTTAATCATCATACTAATTACAAACAACTAGTCTGTTTATGGTTAAAGTTTAGAAATATTAGATAAAATGATATTATATAATTTACTTCTATAATAGCTTTTCTTATCCAATCTTCAATTTTAATTTGTATGTATACAAATAATCATCTGTAATTTGTATTATTAATTTGTATATATACAAATGATCATCTATATAATTATATTTTTATTTACACAGTCTATATTGTTAGGTATCAGACAATGTCTTTAAGCAAGGAAAGTAAGCATCTTTCACAGGAACATCTTAAAATAGTTTACTGAACAGTTATCCCTGATTGGAAGGGGAAATTCACATAAGAGTAATTGATTCTTTAGACTTTGTTTCACCGACTTGGTGAAAGATGAAACTTTTATAGAAAAAGAGGTCACTGACTCACTCAAGGTCAGAACAGAGTGGCTGGGCTAAGACTAACTTCTGGTTTTCCTGACTTCTAGTTTGTTCTTTTGACAAAAAAAGAATTTTTTTCATCAGAGTTGAAAAGAGGCATGTCACCAAATACACTACTTTGTAGCTTTTAAAAATCGCCCTAACATAAATATATAGCTTTCACTATTACACTATTCAGAGTGCATGGAAGAAAGGAAATGAAATAGTGAACTTACCTGCATGTGTTCAGTGATTGGGTTCATTTCACACCAGACACTTGGGATTCTGGATTCTGTAAAGTTGTCTGAATTTCTGCTTGAAACTGGACACCCAACTGTCTCCCAGAGCAACGATGATAGCCCCTTACCCTGGTCTTGGTTAAGAAACACTTTGTTCAATCTATATATTACAAGAAGATGGAGCATTCATTACTTGGTGCTCTGAAGTTTTCCC
The DNA here is from genome assembly GCF_023721935.1 of Panthera uncia. Taxonomy (NCBI): domain Eukaryota; kingdom Metazoa; phylum Chordata; class Mammalia; order Carnivora; family Felidae; genus Panthera; species Panthera uncia. The sequence goes on along the minus strand of NC_064812.1, from coordinate 45,528,232 downwards.
AGTTCAGCAGGATCCCCGAAAGAAGTGCTCTTAGTAAGCATTAAAAATTCAAACTGCATAAGTGTCTAATAGCCAAATTTTCTAGTTTGTTAGCTTTTTGTTTATAGATCTGTAAAGGGCTTAAATAGAAACTCTAAGCCTGTGGGGAAATCCTACCTGTGAACCTACTTTCCAAATGTATAGGTATGTATAATAGTCTGTGATTATGCAAAATTGTACAGGATCATTTTACTAAAGGCTTTATTAAACTTGTGTAAATGGCAAGCAGTCTAGCTTAGTGTAGTCCCTGTGATCTGAGAGATGGAGAGCTAACTTAAAACATAGTCGGGGCGCCTGGGTGGCGCAGTCGGTTAAGCGTCCGGCTTCAGCCAGGTCACGATCTCGCGGTCCGTGAGTTCGAGCCCCGCGTCAGGCTCTGGGCTGATGGCTCGGAGCCTGGAGCCTGTTTCCGATTCTGTGTCTCCCTCTCTCTCTGCCCCTCCCCCGTTCATGCTCTGTCTCTCTCTGTCCCAAAAATAAATTAAAAAAAAAAAAAAAAAAAAAAGTAAGGAAATTCCGTTGACATATATTAAGCTTCCTGGACTTTATAGGCTTGATAGCATAAAAGCTCAAACCTTCACATTTGGTCACTGAGACAATTTTCAAACACTTTCAGTTCTATTGGGAATCAGGTTAGTTCCTACCAAAAGTAGATCAGGCCCCCAGGAAGATGCCACATTTTTCCAAAGGTGATTGCTTAGTTTGTGTCCACATCCTTCAACCACTCAGATTAAATGGCCTATTTGTTCAAACCACGTAGTTAACTTCTCAGCTCATTCAAATAGATTTGGTATGTAGAAATGACTGATGGCTACCAAGTCTGTCTCTGGTTCTTTTTTTTTTTTTTTTTTTTTTTTTTTTTTAAAGATTTTATTTTCAACGTTTTTTATTTATTATTTTTGGGACAGAGAGAGACAGAGCATGAATGGGGGAGGGGCAGAGAGAGAGGGAGACACAGAATCGGAAACAGGCTCCAGGCTCTGAGCCATCAGCCCAGAGCCTGACGCGGGGCTCGAACTCACGGACCGCGAGATCGTGACCTGGCTGAAGTCGGACGCTTAACCGACTGCGCCACCCAGGCGCCCCTGTCTCTGGTTCTTTAGGCAGGTGACCGATCATCCCAATCTTCTTAATATTCTCCAGGTTTTAGTACTAAAAATCTGATGTCCTAGGAAACCCCTCCAAAGAATGTGAAAATTCCCAGTTTTCAAGGATGAATGAAGAAGGACAGGAAACAGTACAAATTGCACCCAATAGTCTCAAAATTAGGGGCTGGCAATACTTTTTTTTTAGTGTGAAATGAATATGGCATAGATGATATACCTTTTATAGTTGCTGTCATGTTTTATTCTTCCCTCTTTCTTCTCTGATCACTGATATTGGCAACTGTGATTTGTAGTTCATGGCAATGGATGATTCAAGGTGTAATTTAAGTGCATTGCCATCGTGAGTATGTGACTCTGTTTTTGACTTTGGCTATGGATTAACTGCTGTGCTTTGTATTGAAATAGTGCTATTATAATTTTTTAACATCATGAAGTGTTGTTTTCACAACAACCTAAGAGTGACCATATTTTCTTAGAGTTCGGAAAATGAAAATGGGAATGATTGTACTACCAATTCCAACATGACCATCATGAAAAAGTCTAAATTACTGTGTTATTTTAAGAATAGATTGAAGGGCATCTACAATTATATTAGGAAGGCAAAGGCCCAAAGCAGAAATGCACAATATGCAGAAAATAATTGGATTAAGCATGGGGGAAAAGGGAATGTGAAAGATTGATTATATGAGGAATGTATCTCACAAGTTGGGATAAGACAGGCAAGTCCTCCTAAGTCAATCAAAAGCTTTTATCTTCCAAAAAGAAACCAATGCTCAGCAAAAAATAGTAGCTTTGGAATCCCACAGGAACGAATACATGCTGTTGCATCATTAACTGATTGCTCTGTGAAACAGAGTAAAGTTAGCTTCTGAGGTTGCAACTGACCTCAGAATATCCTGTGGGTAAACAAAAAGAGAAATTTTGATAACAAATTTATTGAGCTGATTCTGTTGGATCTTACCAATGTTCATACTCTCTACAGTATATCAAGTGATGCCTCAAATTACAGCAACAGGAAAATATTCCTCCTGGCTCTTTGGCACTTTGACTTAAAAATGGAGTTTTAAGGGGCACCTGGGTGGCTCAATCGGTTGAGCATCCGACCTCGGTTCAGGTCATGATCTTGTGGTTCACGAGTTCAAGCCCCTGTTGGGCTCTGCACTGACAGCTTGGAGACTGGATCCTGCTTGGATTCTCCCTCCCTCCTTCCCTCCCTCCCTCTTTCTCTCTCTCTCCACCCTCCCCCACTTGCTCTCTGTTTCTTTCTCTCAAAAATAAATAAACGTTAAAACATTTAAATAAGCGGCACCTGGGTGGCTCAGTCGGTTGGGCGTCCAACTTCGGCTCAGGTCATGATCTGGCAGTCCTTGAGTTCGAACCCCGCATCGGGCTCTGTGCTGACAGCTCAGAGCCTGGAGCCTGTTTTAGATTCTGTGTCTCCCTATCTCTCTGACCCTCCCCGCTCATGCTCTGTCTCTCTCTGTCTCAAAAATAAATAAACATAAAAAAAAATTTTAAATTTTTTAAATAAAAAAATACAATAAAAATGGAGTTTCAAAACATTTGATTTCTCTAAAGATTGTAGTAAAACTTCAGAAAACATAAAACAAAAGACTGTTGATATCTTGTCCAAAAACAAAATAGACTTTGCTCATGTATCTTCATATTTCATGGACTGTAGAATTATAAATTTTGACAAATTCCATTCAGTCTGTAAACTTCTTCCCCAAAATAATGAAAAAATCTTACCAGTTAAGTGTCCTGAGTACTTTTTATACAAGACTGCTAAAAAGGGGTATATATTATATATTATACTCACCTGTGGTATTGCAACATTCATCATAAAAGTTTTTTAGTCACTTTTCAGTTTCCTCAAAATGTCTAGAAGCACTTAATGACATATTATTCAACCTTACAGAAATGAAAGGAGATAGCCTCATTAGACATGTGCCTACAAGAGACAGATTATTGTTGCCAGCCACAGAAAAGACTTTAAAATGTTGGCTTGGTGTAAAATCATGTTTTCTAAGTGTGAGGCCAAAACAACACAAATGGATCTAGAGAGTATTTTGCTAAGTGAAATAAGTCAGAGAAAGACCAATATTATAAGATTTCACTCATATGTGGAATTTAAGAAACAAAACAAATGAGCAAAGGGGGGAAGAAACAAGAGAGCGAGGCAAACCAAGAAACAGACGCTTAACTATAGAGAACAAACTAATGGTTACCAGAGAGGAGGTGGATGGGGGATAAAACAGGTGATGGGGATTAAGGAGTGCACTTGTGATGAGCACCTGGCGTTGTATGGAAGTGATGGATGATTAAATTTTACACTGGAGACTGATATTACATTGTATGTTAACTGGAATTTAATTAAAATCAAAAAATAAGTATTCTTTAAATGTAAAACAAAAGAAAACAAAAAAGAAAAGCCATAATCTGAAAGCAGTGGGTACTCTACAGTTTAGCCCAGTTCAATTTATGAAAGGTTTCATAGGAATGCTCTACTTTCCTATTGTGGGGGAAATCTGCATGTTGTAATTATGGCCGTTTTAAATAAAAATGTTACCTTGTTCTTTAAAAAAAAAATGACTCTCTAATTTGGGAAAACATCAAAGATAAAAATGGAGAAAAGAATTACAGTAAAAGATAAATTTATATGGAGTTTTCCAAAACTGTTTGATACTTTTAAAAGAGGCCATATGAAGCCTAGAAAAAGATAGACTACGTTTTCCGATGCTATGTTTAGGTCACAGTAAATATACAGCAAAAACATGATTAAGTTTTCAGAAATAAACTGCTTCAAAACTCGAAACAAACAAAAACAACAATAAAAATAGGTTGCCAGATCAGGGATGGCAGACCTCCTCAATTTATTGAAGCCAACTTATTTGGAATCCAACTTCAATTTCTCAGGCACAAATTACCTGTGTCTCAAGAAAGAGAAGTATAATGTAAGATGATACCTAGTGTGCTTTGAAGAGTAAAAATTACGGCCATGGAAAATAATTATAATGAATATACAGATGTAAAAAGTTGGATTAACAACTGGTCTACCCAAAGTCTGTAGCTAGAAAGTGGATGGACATTTTTGGAGAGCTGGAGACAAATTCCTACAAACCTAGTAAGTAAAATCCTGAAGATTCCGTGATAGAACACTTGTGTTGCAAGGATATTTAGCTTGATATCATCACATCTGATGGACACCAAGAGTCAGTGTAGTATGTGCTTGGTAAGAGTAGACCCACAAATCAAAAATGAATTTTAGGTTTGACTGTGTTCGGTTTTGCCACTACATTGAAGAAGGCTGTCCTGAAGATTGCAGTCAGTTCAGAGAAGTGTTAATGGAAAAGAAAACAGGAAGAGCGAAATATCCTAGGAAAAAAAGGAACATGTCAATATCATTTTTTGAAATTAAATGTGGGCACTTTCTATGTTCAATTAGTTCTATTGTATTTACATTCTCCTTTTAAATTCTTCCCCTTATATATCTTAAGAGCAGACAATAATATAGCCTACAGAATTTCAATATCCTGGGAAGCTTAAGAGTTAAAATAAATTGCTCTTCAGAAGGCAGAAATACTATTAACAATATCATTATATTTTTACACCTGTGTTATTTATATCTTTTAATAAGTCAGAAAGACAAATGCTTCATGATCTCTCTTATATCTGGACTTTAAAAAGGCCAAACTCACAGAAACAGAGAGCAGAATGATAATTGCCAGGGGATGGGTGGTAGGGGATATGGGGAGTGTTGGTCAAAGGGTACGCACTTTCAATGATAAGATGAGTAAGTTTGGCGGATCTAACATACAGAAGGGTGATAATAGCTGACAACACTGTATTGTATACTTGAAATTTGATGAGAGTAGATCTCAAGTGTTTTTATCAACACACAAAAAATGGTAGCTAAGTGAAGTGATGGTTGTATTAACTACCTTGATTGTGCTAATCATTTCTTGATATACACATATGACAAATTATCCTGTGGTACTTCTTACATTTACACAATGCTATTTGTCATGATATATCAAGATAGCTGGAGTATAAATTTGTCATCCTACCTTTAAGCCAGGCTGACACACCCTCTTACCATATTCCTACCTACTAATGCAGTTAAGAAGTAGATAACAAAAAGTATTGCCAGAAACTGCCCTGGAATCTTATCACCCTTTTATTTTTCTTTTATTTTTTCCCTTATCTGCTTTCCTTTTAATATGGAGCGTTTCAAACTTCCACCTCTTGGCCTTGATGTAGATGTTGGCTAATTAGATACAGGTTTGGTTTTTGGTGCTGGGCACTTTACTTTCACTGTCTACCTAATTTGAGACTTGTCTTCATGGCTCCTACATATTCAGTAAGCATGGATGGCACGCTGGAATCTTATGTGGCTAAATGGGAGCAAACTGTCCTTAGGATCTCTACCTTGTTTCATACTTAAAGTCTAGTTAAAATACAAATGCTAACTATTTCATTAGGCATACGAAGTTAAAAATGGTCATGTTTTTACTTTCTTAGTATTCAGACTCCACCTTTGAACTGAACTAAAAATTAGTAGAGCATCCCTAAATATCTGAGTCAAATAAGGCACAATAGCATGCTCTAAGCCCGAGTTTTCCAGGTTTGTGCAAATGGAGCACGCCTAAATATTTACAATATTGTAAATATATGTGCTTTACTAAGGTCTTGCACTCACATACAAACACATAGCAGGTATTTGGAAAGTAAATTTTTTATTTTCTTAAAGGTCAATCCGTGTGTCCCAAGATAAGTGATATTATCATGGGAAAGTGCTGTTCGTATCAGACCTGAAGTCTAATGTAGGCATTGTGGAATTTCAAACACATTTTAATTTACTCAGTACCACTAGTATCCCTAATTAAGCCAGAATATATGACTTTAGAAGAACCTATTAGTTTTGACAATGGAAGCATAAATAAAAACATGGTCAATGAGTTTGCTTATTAACCATTTACAACACTAGGTTTGAAAATCTGTGGGTATATTTGCCTATGTAGATAGTATATGTGTGATCTCATAAAGCTTATGGACAGGTTTTGTTTTTAATAAACATAAAAATCAAGTGGACACTTTCAGGCAATTGTTAGAGAAACAGAAAGAATATGCCTGCCAAAAAAATGACAGAATTGAAAAGAAAACTGCATTCTCACTAGACCCAAATATGAAAGGAAATATAAATCTTTGTAAGACCAGTTTGAATTGTAAAATCCTTGTGGCAACTATAACCTCAGTAGAAGAAGATTATGCTTTAAAAATAATACAAATTAGAAATGAGAAATCACTCTAAACAATAAGTATGACTCCGACATAGTTTTAAATCATAACAATAGTACAAACAGAATATATCCTGAAGGTTACATCTATTTTCCCTCAACATTATTGAGGGATAATTGACAAAGCATATAATGTGATACAAAGTATACAATGTGATAATTTGATATACATAGTCACTGAGACATGATTACCGAGATCAAGATAATTAACACATCTATCTCCCAAATAGATAATGTTTGATGTATGTGTGGTGAGAATGCTTAAGATCTACTCTCAGCAACATTATATTTAACAAATTTTGAATCATTTAAGGCAAGGATAATGCCTTATTAATCTTTGGACCTCATGTAATGCTTAATACTCCTCAAAGAGCATAAATACTCATGTGGAAATATTTTTTTAAAAATAATTGAGATATTAAATTGATCTAAGTAGGAAAGTGTAATGAAAACATACTTAGTTTTATTTTATACCTTACTTTCAAGTTTGGAGGGAGACAATGTCAACTTGTAAAATAAGATTCTTGTTAGAGCCTTTTATTAATTTGCAGGTAAATCAATTAAAATATATATACATGCATGACACATTCATACATTCACATTGGGAAATTTTATGCGTTACTATATTTTAACTTGTTATCAGTTCCATTCAGTTCTTCTGATTGCAAGCCACTTATGTCTTCACATATTATTCATTCCATCCACTACATAGGATTGATCTATAGTGTTTTGAGTACAGTACTTAGAAATTTTTGTCAGAAACGGTGTGCTTGATATGGAGCAAATTACCCTTGATTTCTCTCTTTCCTTCTGCCTTTAAATGCAGGCTTTCCTTTTGAATGCTGGTAGTTATCTGGAAGGAGATTTAACGCTTCAAATGGTCTAAATATTCTCCCTGAACAGTCTCATTTCTTTCAACTACCACCTAAATGTTGACACTCAGTCCAGAACTCTCTCCAAGATCCCAGAATCTTATTTATAAGTGTGTAGGAGATATTATATTTCTCCACTTTGATGTCTCAGAGGGACTTCAAATTCAGCACAAATAAAACTAAGTGTATTACCATTACTCCGGGGCTAGATATTATCTAGCTGCAATCAGCATCCATTTCTATTCCCTTCCTGTGTTTCAGCACTTTCCTCCCTTCATGTATTAGAGGGGCTGTTAGCCCAAACACCATATTTCAAAGACTCCTTTGTGGCTAGGGTGCTGGATGTGACTGAGGTTCTGCTAAAGAAATGCACTCATGAACTACTGGGAAGGTGGGAGTCATTCTTTTCTACAGTGATATAAGCAGAAAACATCTCCATCAGGCATGAGTGCTGGCAGCTGGAGCTCTGTGCTCCCCTGTTAGTTTCCCAGATGTGGTATCGGCAGTAGAGTCCTTACCTCTTGGTTGGAAACAGCTGCTCCTCATCTGTGAATTCTGCTTCCTGCACCAAATGCTGACTGAGACACTCCTGAAATGGCTTCTCTCTGTTCAGGGTCTACCCTGGTGAATGTCACCACTATCTAGACATCTACCCAAGCCAGCCAGTGGGAAGATGGCTCCCAGATCTAATTCTCTACCTTTGAACTTTTCTGTTTCCCTATCTCCATTTCCCTGTTGGGCACATTGACTTATATTGACCTGTCACCCCAAGCCTGACACACCTACAATAATCTTTCTTTCAAAATCAGTTTAAGAAAATGACACTATTATTAACAGAGATAGACAATCTTTCCAGTTGGATTGTTCTATACCTTAATTGCACTTTGTTTCTCTAAGGCACTCAAGCTTGAAATACTGGACTCATTTTAATGCAATAGCCTGTTAACTGACCTCTGTATCTCTTGTCTTCTTCCCTATAATTCATCGTATCACTGTGCCCACACTTATTTTAAAACTTTGTTGACCGATTCCTTTCTTTCTTCACAAAACCTCAATGATTGCCTATAGACTATTTCTTTAATAAACTTGAAATATTTTAGCCTGGTATTTAAACTTCTTCATAATCTTCTTTGAATTTATGCCTCTTTATTCTTCTAAATATTCCATCTGTGAAAGAGTCAGGATGGGGTAGGTTATGTGGTGGTAACAGTCAGCTCCTAAATTTCAGTGGCTTAAAGTAATGGATGCCATACCTTTTTCTGCTCAGTTGGTCCTCTGATCCACACTGTTCTTTCTCGGGACCCAGATTGACAGAGAAAAGACTTCTGAAACACTGCTGGTCATCATGGCTAAGGAAAAAAAGGAGCTCTGGTGGGTCTTGGGCTAGAATTACATGTGTAGAGGCCAGAAGTAGTCACATGGCCAGTGCCATCATTTTTTCATTCTCCTGGGAAGGTAGAGACAGAAATACAATGACTGTACTCTTCTACACATTGTCTCCTATATTTGTTTTATGCTTTTCTGTTTTCATTCTCTGCTCAAGTTATTGTTTTTAACATGAAAGACTCCTTATTCACATTGTGCTCATTCTTTTATATCCACCTTTCATGTCCTGTCTTTCATTAGCTTTTCCAGATTGGTTAAATCCACAATAATCTCTTCCCCTCTAAACCCTTAAGAATAATTGTTTTTATTATTGTGATATCTCTTCTTTGTTGATTTATATTATTATTTAAATAAAAATATTGAATGCTTTGTCTTGTGCTAGAGTGTATGGAGTGGTTCTTTTCCTTCTGTATTCCATCCACTGTCCTTGTCACCATACTCTTAATTTGCAGACTCTCAAGAATTTTCAAAATTTTGGGGTACCTGGGTGGCTCAGTCAGTTGAGTGCCCTACTCTTGATTTCAGCTCAGATCATGATCTCATGGTTTGTGATTTTCAGCCCAATGTCAGGCTCTGTTCTGATAGTGCAGAGCTTGCTTGGGATTCTCTCTCCCTCCTTCCTTCTCTCTCTCTCTCTCTTTCTCCTCTCTCTCTCTCTCTCTCTCTCTCTGCCACCCCATTTCTCCCCCCACCCTGTCCAAACAAATAAACACTTAAAAAATAATTCTTAAAAATTTTGATGGCTATATTGAAAATGGATGAACCTTAACCATGTTTGTAAGGACAGAAAGGCATATCACTTTAAATTTTGAAGGTCCCCCAAATTAGTTCTACAGAGTATATTTTACACTGATATTTATATTAAAATAGAAATATATATCCAAGATAGAACGTGTTTTAAGTAGAATTAATTAAAACTTTTAAAAAATATTTTTATTTATTTTTGAGAGAGACAGCATGAGTTGGGGAGGGCTGGAGAGAGAGGGAGACACAGAATTGGAAGCAGGGTCCAGGCTCTTAGCTGTTAGCACAGAACCCCACGTGGGGCTCAAACTCATGAACTATGAGATCATGACCTGAGCCGAAGTCAGATGCTTAACTGACTGAGCCACCCAGGTGCCCCAGTGGAATTAATTTATTGATAAAAACCTAAAAATTACTCTATCAACACTATATTAAAATATAAAACTGTATTTTAGTGATAAAAAGTGTTATTTTCACAGATCATATGACTTTAGGTGAAAGCTTTGTTTTAAATATATTTATTACTTTAATAGTAATAATGCTATTGTGTTAATTTGAATAATTAAAATTAATTTCCATTTGTGGCCAGTTTCTCACTGTATGGTTCAAATATCTCAAATCTTAATATTGTTGTGCAGGGGCACCTGGGTGACTCAGTCAGTTGAGTGTCCAATTCTTGGTATCGGCTCAGGTCGTGATCCCAAGGTCATGAGATTGAGCCCTGTTTCAGGCTCTGTGCTGAGTCTGGAGCCGTGGAACCTGCTTAAGATTCTCTCTTTCTCCCTCTGCCTTTCTCCCCTGCTTGGGCCTTCTCTCTCAAAAAAATACACACACACATATATATATATATATATATATATATATATTGCTGTGCAAAAATATGAGAGTACAAAATTTACCATCAACATGAAAATATGAGACTACTGCAATATTTCCATATTATTTTTTAGAATTATATATTGATTTGAAGATGAATTTTTCCATTTTACCCATTATGTCCTTGAACACTTAGAGTAGAGAAAAAAAGATGAGAAATGTTTGTACAGAATGACTTACATAAAATAGAAAGATTAGCAAAAGTGAACCAGACAGGCAGGACATTTGGGAATCTACAAACTATTGCTTGTGCATCTTTTTGTTACTTAGCAAAGTGGTTAAGTAGCACATTGATCTTCAAAGGACAATAAATTGTGCATACTCTGCAGCCACCTTTATGCCAACAAATTGTGTGGTGTGCAAAACAAAATTCTTCAGGAGCCACTTGTGAAGAAGAAAACTTTGGAGTCAGCTTTCTGATAATAACTTGAAATCATATCACATTGGAACAGGAAAAAACATTGATATCCTTATATTTTTCATTTCCTATATTTTTATGTTTCTTTTTTACATTTAATTTATTTTTTTAATGTACATCCAAGTTAGCATATAGTGCAACAGTGATTTCAGGAGTAGATTCCTTGATGTCCCTTACCCATTGAGCCCATTCCGCCTCCCACAACCCCTCCAGTAACCCTGTTTGTTCTCTATATTTAAGAGTCTCTTATGTTTTTGTCCCCCTCCCTGTTTTTATATTATTTTTTCCCTTCCCTTATGTTCATCTGTTTTGTATGTTAAAGTCCTCATATGAGTGAAGTCATATGATATTTGTCTTTCTCTGACTAATTTTGCTTAGCATAATACCCTCTAGCTCCATCCACATGGTTGCAAATGGCAAGATTTCATTTTTTGATTGCCAAGTAATATTCCTTTGTATATATATATATACCACATCTTCTTTATCCATTCATCCATTGATGGACATTTGGGCTCTTTCCATACTTTGGCTATTGTTACTAGTGCTGCTATAAACATTGGGATGCATGTGTCCCTTTGAAACAGCATACCTGTATCCCTTGGATAAGTACCTAGTAGTGCAATTTCTGGGTCATAGGGTAGTTTTATTTTAATTTTTTGAGGAACCTCCATTCTGTTTTCCAGAGCAGCTGCACCAGTTTGCATTCCCATGTTCTGAATATATCTGTTAAGTCCATTTGGTCCAGTGTGTCATTCAAAGCCACTGTTTCCTTATTGATTTCCTCTTTAGGTGATCTTTCCACTGTTGTAAGTGGGGTGTTGAAGTCCTCTACTATTATGGTATTATTATCAATGAGTTTCTTTATGTTGTTACTCATTGGTTTATACATTTGTGTGCTTTCACATTTGGAACATAAATGTTTATAATTGTTAGGTCTTCTTGGTGGATAGACCCCTTAATTATGATATAATGCCCTTCTTCATCTCTTGTTACAGTCTTATTTTAAAGTCTAGATTGTCTGATGTAAGTGTGGCTACTCCAGCTTTCTTTTGGCAACCTTTAGCATGATAGATGGTTCTCCATCCCCTTACTTTCAATCTGAAGGTGCTTTAGGTCTAAAATATGTCTCTTGTAGACAGGATATAGATGGATCTCATTTTCTTATCCATTCAATTACCCTTTGTCTTTTTATTGGAGCATTCAGTCCATTGATGTTTAGAGTGAGTACTGAAAGATGTGAATTTATTGCCATTATGTTGCCTGTAGAGTTGGAGTTTCTGGTGGTGTTCTCTGATCCTTTCTAGTCTTTGTTGCTTTTGGTCTTCTTTTTTTTTCTTTGTCTTTTCTCCCCTCAGAAAGTTCCCCCCTTAAAATTTCTGGCAGGGCTGGGTTAGTGGTCAGAAACTCCTTTAATTTTTGTTTGTCTGGCAAACTTTTTATCTCTCCTTCTATTTTGAATGACAGCCTTGCTGTATAAAGAATTGTTGGCTGCATATTTTTCCGATTCAGCACATCGAATATATCCTGCCACTTCTTTCTGGCATGCCATGTTTCTGTGGATAGGTCTCCTGCAAACCTGAGATGTCTTTCTGTGTAGGTTAAGGACTTTTTTTCCTTGCTGCTTTGATGATTCTTTCCTTGCCTGAGTATTTTGTGAATTTGACTATGATATGCCTCGTTGATGGTCGTTTTTTGTTGAATCTAATGGGAGTTCTCTATGCTTCTTGGATTTTGATGTCTGTGTCTTTCCCCAGGTTTAGAAACCTTTCTGCTATGATTTGCTCACATAACCCTTCTACCCTTTTTCTCTCTCTTTGTCTTCTTGGACCCCTATGATTCTCATGTTGTTCCTTTTTAATGAGTCACTGATTTCTCTAATTCTTAAGTTGTGCTCTTTTGCCTTAGTCTCCCTCTTTTTTTCTGCCTCATTATTTTCCCTAAGTTTGTCCTCTATATCGCTGATTTGCTGCTCTGCCTCATCCATCTTTGCCGCCATGGTAACCATTCGAGATTGCAGCTCAGTTACAGCATTTTTTTATTTCATCCTGACTAGCTTTTCCTTCTTTTATCTCTGCAGAGAGGGATTCTAATCTATTTTTGACCTCAGCTAATATGCTTATTGTCGTGATTCTAAATTCTGGTTCAGACATCTTGCTTGTATGTGTGTTGGCTATGTCACTGGTTGTTGTTTCTCCCTGCTTTTTCTTTCGGGGTAAGTTCATTTTGAAGCAAGAAAAGGAATTAATAAGGTAAAAAAAATTAAAATTAAAAAATTAAAAACAACACACACACACTAATTAAACAAATGATGCTAGATCCTAGGTGTGTTTTGGTCTGGGTGTTGAAAGGGGCTTGATAGATTAGAGAAAAAAGAGAAAAAACAAAAGAAAAATGTTTAAAGATTTTGAAAAATGAATACACTGAAATAGAATATAATGAAATGATGGAAGTAAAATAGAACTTTAAAAAATTAGGAAAAATAAAATATATAGAAGAAAAAAATTAAAAATAGTTTCAATAAAAAATGAAAATAAAAATAAATTTTTTCTCTTTCTGTATTCAAGAAAAAGAAAAGAACCAAAAATGAAAAAAAAAAAAGAAAATAAAATTGAAATAATGGACTAGCAAACAGACTGAAATATGATTGAAATTACATTGGCTTCCCCAGAAGTCAAACTATGAAGCACTTTATAGGCAGTAACGGCTCCGTTCTCTGCTAGATGGTGCTGCTTAGCTTAGTGGGGTGGATTGTTGTTGGGCATGTAGATGTTTATGTGCGTGCACGGGAGCGGTGAAAATGGCATCACCCAGCTACCCAGTCTCTAATATCGGAACTCTGTTCTCGGGATCAGCAATTGCGCACCTGTCCTTTGACTCCAGCTTCCATCTTCCCCCTGCTTTTACACTCTCCGGGACCAAACTATCAGGTTGCCAGGCGGCGCCTCCCTCCTGAGTTCTATGTCAGATACAGCTGTGTTTCCTGACCCCTCATTTCTGAGGGACTGCGGTTTTGACCCATTATAACCCTCTGCAGCAGGGTCTCATCCAAGCAATGGCCAGGAATGTTCACAGGACTGCACTGTTGCTGATGCCCACAGACTGTGGCTGGGTGCCAGCCTGCCCAAGAAAAAGTTCATGTGATCGTGTAGCAGAAGCAGTTCAGGGATTATGGAAAATCACAACATACATCTGGCACGTGGCTTTACCCTTAATGACCTTGTTCTGTGACCAGCAAACGTGGTTGTTCTCTGAGGTCTGCTGGGACCTCTGGGGTTTTCTGAGGTGGCCACATTGACTCTACCAAATGTCCTCCAAGTAGGGAACCACCTCTCCTTGTGTGGCCTGAGAAAGCCCCCAGACTTCACTCTGCTCCTGGAGATTCACCCTTCTCACCAGAGCACTGTCAGGTATTGAGCTGCAGAGTTTCAGACTCTGTGCTCCCTCTGTTTATAGAGTCTTAATGGAATTTAAACCCGCTCCTTTCTCTTTTGTCCCTCTTTTATTTTTATATTCCCACAGTTGTTTCCACTTTTCCACTTTCTCTCCAGCTGCCTTGGGAGGCTGGGGAATGCTTTTCCCATACTCTCCCCCAATCTCCCTCCTCTCTTTGCAAGCTTCCCTCTCTTCCCTCCGTGGCTTCTCTCTCCTCCAGTTCACCTCTCTACACCGCCTACCTGCTGAGTTCTGTGGTTCAGGTTGTGCAGATTGTTGTGTTAATCCTCAAATCAGTTTTCTAGGTGTGCAAGATAGTTTAGTGTTGATCTGGCTGTATTTCATGGATGTGAGATGTAAAAAACCTTCCATGTTGTTATGCCATCTTGGCTCCTCTTAATTTGTTTCTTAAATATCAAATAGATGAAAGGGATATTAATAGTATCTGAGTAAGATAAGAAAATAGTAATAAAATAAATATCTAAATATCACCAACCAGTTTAAGAAATAGAATATTACCAGTACATTTGAATTTTCTGGTGTGCCTTTCCTTATTTTCACACCTCTATTTTTTCTATTTGTATCTCTAGATAATATAATTTGGTTTTAGAGGTATTTGAAATTTATAGAAATAAAGCCACACACTATATTTACTCTTCTGTGATTTGCCCTTTCATCTAGTTTGAAGTATGTGGCTGTAATTCATTCATTTTTACTGCTGTAGATTATTTCACATGAACTTTATTTCACAGAAATTTAATTTGTCCTATAGTTGATGAATATATAGACTGGTTTAATTTTTTTTGTTATGACCAAACTATACTGCTATAAGTATTCTTTGCCTGTCTTCTGGTGTTTAAGAATTTCTCTAGGATATGTATGTGGGCATGGGATTGCTAAGTGGTAAGGTAGGTGCATCTTTAACAGAATTAAATGGTATCAAATGTCACTCCTGCTTGCAATCTATGAATGCTCCATATCATTGCCTATACTTAATATTCTCTGGCTTTAATTTTTCTGCAACCTTGTGGGTGAAATGGTTGGCTTAATTTTACTTTCTGGATAATTGAGAGTGTTTTGTTTTGTTTTGTTTTTAGTTAATAGATGCTAAATTTCACTGAAGGCTGTTTCTGAGTCAACTGAAATAATCATATAATATTTTCTGCTATCATCCATTTGCATGGTGAATTATATTAACCAAGTTTCTTATGTTACATTTCTGGAAGAAACCCAATTTCATCATGATGAATTATTCTTTTCATATATTGTTGGAACCAGTTTGCTAATGCTTTATTTTGTAGCTTTACTTTTGTAACTGCATATCCTCACTAATACTTGGCTAGGATTGTACTTTTTCTTTGTTATATTCTCGTCAATATTTTGTATCAAGGTTATGCGAGTCTCATAAAGTTTAGTCACATTTTGTTTCTGTCGTGGCCTTATAAGATGAAAATTATATATTATGATAGAATTTGGTGGTTAAATGACCTCAGTATGGAATTTCCTGTATGGAAAAATTTTTGTCATCTGATTTTATTTATCTAATCCTAATAGAATAATTCAAATTTTGTATTTCTTTTCGTGTCAAATTTTGGTCACTTGTGGGTTTCTAGGAATTTTTCCTGCTTATTTATAAGTGTATTGGTATAAAGTTGATAATATTAACTTATTACATATTTAATCTTTGAAATACCTGAAATAATGTATACTTTTCATTATGTTTATTTGTACGTTCCCTTTTAATCTTTTTTCCAGAATTTTGTTAGATATATTCATGCAGATTATAGGTACAATGTTGTACAGCAGATCTCTAGAATTTATTCATCCTGCTTAACTGAAGCTTTATGCTCCTTAATGAGTTAATCCCTTATACCTCCCTTCACCCAGTGCCTGGAAACCATCATTTCACTCAATGATTTTGTGTATTTGACTAGTTTAGATACCTTATATAAGTGGAATCATGCAGTATTTGTCTTTCATTTAGCATAATGTTTTTGAGGTTCATCCTTGGTATCATATATTGCAGAATTTCCTTCTCTTTTAAGGCTGAATAATCCATTGTATGTATACCACAGTTTCTTTATCCACTTATCTGTTGATGAACATGTATGTTGTTTCTACCTCTTGGCTATTGTGAATAGTACTGCAGTGAACATGGGAGTGCTAATATCTCTTTGAAATCCTGATTTCAATACTTTTGGATAAGTATCCAGTAGTGGGATTTCTAGATGATATGGTAGTTTAAATTTGGGGGGGAAACTTCCGTACTGTTTTTAATAGTAAATGTGCTATTTTGCATTTCCATCAGTAGTATACAAGGACTTCTTAATTTTCCATATTCTTACCAACACATCTTGTCCTATTCATTCATTCATTCATTCATTCATTCAGAGAGTAGCCATCACAACACGTGTGAGGTGATGGATCATTGTGGTTTTGATTTGCATTTTCCTCATGATTAGTAGTGTTGAATATTTTTTAATATACACCTGTTAGCTATTTGTATGTCTTCTTTGGAGAAATTTTTATCCAAGTCTTTAGCATATTTAAAAATTGAATTATTGGGGTGCCTGGGTGACTCAGTTTGTTGAGCATACAACTCTTGATTTTGCCTCAGGTCATGATATCATGGTTGTAGGATCAAGCCCTGTATTAGGCTGTGCACTGAGTGTGGACTCTGCTTGGGATTCTCTCTCTCTCTCTCTCTCTCTCTCTCTCTCTCTGTCTCTCTCTCTGTCTCTCACTCTGAGACTCTCCCCCACTCATACACTCTCTCTCTTTAAAATAGAAAATAAAATACGTTAAAAATGGATTATTAGTGGGTTTTTTTGCTGTTGAGTTGTAAGAATTCCTTATATATTTTGGATATTAATCCCTTATCAGAGATGTGGTTTGCAAGTATATTATATTCTCCTGTTCTGTACAGTGACTTTTCACTCTGTTGCTTATTTCCTTAGTGTGCAGACGCTTTTTCATTTGAATTTTTTGTTTGCTTGTTTGGGTTTTGTTTGTTTGTTTATTTTTCCTTGTCAATTTTTGCTTGTGTTGCCTGCACTTTTGGTGTTATATCCATGAAATTGTTGCCAAAATCAATGATGTGAAACTTTTCCTCTATGTGTTCTTGCAGGAGTGTTACAGTTTTAGGGCTTATGTCTAAATCCTTCATCCATTTTGAATGATTTTTACATATGGTATAAGATAAAGGTACAACTTCATTCTTTTGCATATAAATATTCAAATTTTTTCAACACCATTTATTGAAGAAACTATTCTTTCCCCATTGTGTATTCTTGCTACCTCTGGTAAGATCAATTGACGATATATGCACAGATATATTTCTAGGCTCTCCATTTTGTTCAGTTATTCTCTATGTCTGTTTTTATGCCAGTACCATACTGTTTTGATTACCATAGCTTTGCAAAAATCTTGAAATCAGGAACTGTGACATATCTAGCTCTGTTCTAATTTTGTTAAGATTGATTTAGCTATTCAGGTGCTTTTCTGGTGCAGTAGAAATTTTAGATTTTTTTCTTTTTCTGTAAAAAATGTCATTGGGATTT
The DNA here is from genome assembly GCF_023721935.1 of Panthera uncia. Taxonomy (NCBI): domain Eukaryota; kingdom Metazoa; phylum Chordata; class Mammalia; order Carnivora; family Felidae; genus Panthera; species Panthera uncia. The sequence goes on along the minus strand of NC_064812.1, from coordinate 45,510,502 downwards.
TGATAGAGATTGAATGGAATCTGTAGATTTCTCTGGGTAGTGAAGATATTTTAAAATATTGAGTCTTCTAATCTATGTACATGGGATGCCTTTCCATTTTTATTTTTTAAAATATCTTTTTCAATGTTCTGTCATTTATAGTACACAAATATTTCACCTCCTTATTTAAGTTTATTCCTAAATTTTTAATTCTTTTTCAAGCTATTGTAAGTAAGATTTTCTAATTTCCCTTTCAGATAGTCTGTTGTTAGTGTATAGAAATGCAAGTAATGTTTAAATGTTGATTTTGTGTCTTAAAACTTTACTGAGTTTGTTTATGAGTTCTACAAGGTTTATTTTAATGGGATTTTTAGGGTTTTCTTTATAGAAGATCATGTTGTCTGCAAACAGAGGCAATTTTACTTCTTTCTGATTTGGATGCTTTCAATTTATCTTCTTGTCTAACTGCTCTGGCTGGTACTTCTAGTACTATGTTGAAAAGAAGTGGCAAAGTGACATCTTTGTATTATTTTTCATCTTAGAAGAAAAACTTTCAGTTTTTCTCCCTTGAGTATGATGCTAGCTATGGGCTCTTTCCTATATGGCCCTTATTTTGTTGAGGAACTTTCTTCTACTTCTAATCTGTTGAGAGTTTTTATGAAAAGTGTTGAATTTGGTCCAATGCTTTTTCTACATCTCTTAAAATGATCATGTGATTTTCATTCTTTATTCTGTTTATGTGATGTGTCATATTGATTTTCAAATGTTAAACCATCTTTTCATCCCAGGGATAAATCCCTCTTGAGCATGATCTTTTAATATGCTGTTAAATTCTGTTTGCTGGTATTTTGTTGGAGATTTTTGCATCCATTTTCTTCAGGGATATTGGCCTATAGTTTTCCTTCCTTGTTGATCTTTGTCTGACTTTGGTATGATGCTGGCCTCATAGAATGAGTTTGGAAGTGATTTATCACCTTCAATTTTTTGGAAGTTTGAGGATTGGCCTTAATTCTTTAATTTTTTTAATGTTTATTTTTTGAGAGAGAGAGAGACAGACAGACACTGAGCAGCAGTGGGGGAGGGCAGAGAGAGAGGGAGACACAGAATCTGAAGCAGGCTCCAGGATCTAGGCTCCAAGCTGTCAGCACAAAGCCCAATGTGGGACTCGAACCCATGAACCGTGAGATCATAACCTGAGCTGAAGTTAGATGCTTAATTGACTGAGCCATGCAGGCGCCCCAAGCATTAATTCTTTAAATGTTTGGTAGAAGTCACCAGTAAGGCCACATGGTACTAGACTTTTCTTTGTTGGGATGATTTTGATTACTGATTCAATCTCCATATTAATTATATTTCTCTTCAGACTTACTATTTCTTCTTGATTCAGTCTTGGAACTTTGTATGTCTAGGAATTTATCCATTTCATTTCTTGCAGGTTATCCATTTGTAATGTCACCCCTTTTATTTCCAATTTTATTTATTTGAGCATTTTCCTTTTTTTCTTAGTCTACTTTTGGGTTTGTCAATTTTATCTTTTCAAAAAACCAACTTTTATTTTTGTTAACTTTTTTTCTATTGTTTTTCTACTCTCTATTTTGTTGATTTCAGCTCTAATCTTTGCTAATTCCTTTCTTCTGCTAAGCTTGGGCTTATTTCTTTTTGTTTTTTTTCTAGTTCCTCGATGTAAAAGTTGAGTTGTTTTTAAAGATATTTCTCTGTTTTTAATGCAGACATTTACTGTAAAAATTTTGTTAGTACTACTTTTACTACATCTCATAATTTTTGATACGTTGTGTTTTGATTTTTGTTTGTCTTAAGCTATTTTCTAGTTTCCTTTTTTATTTCTTCTTTGACCAGTGTTTTTTCAGAGAGTGTTGTTTAATTACCACATACATTTTTATTTTTGAGTTTTCCTTCTGCTGTTGTTTTCTAATTTCATTCCATTGTGGTCAGAAAAGACACTTGGTATGATTTTAGTCTTTAAATTTGTTAAGATTTGTTTTGTGACTTAACCTGTGATATATCCTGGGGAAAGTTCTGTGTACATTTGAGATGAATGTATATTTTGCTGCTGTTGTATGGAATGTTCTGTGTATGTCTGTTAGGTTCATTTGGTCCATTGTATTATTCAAGTCCTGTTTTTTTTCTTATTGATCTTCTGTCTAAATCTGTTCTCCCTGATTAAAAGTCGGGTACTGAAGTCTATTCTTGTATTATTGTCTATTTCACCCTTCAGTTCTTCAATGTTTGCTTCATGTATTTAAGTGCTCTGCTGTTCAGTGCATATATGTTTATAATTATTGTACCTTCCTTGTGGATTGACTCTTATCACTGCATAATGTCCTTCTTTGTCTCTTGTGACAGTTTTTAATGTAAAGTCTATTTTGTCTAATGTGAGAATAGCAACCTCTACTCTCTCTTGGTTACCATTTGTATGGAATAGCTCTTGCCATTCCTTCACGTTCAGTTTATGTGTGTCCTTAAATCTAAAGTGTGTTTCTTATAGACAGTGTATAATTGGGTCTTGTTTGTTTCCATTTAGCTACTCTATTTGTCTTTTGTTTGAGGAATTTTTTTTAAATTTATTTATTTTTGAAAGAGAGCACAAGGAGGGAAGAGGCAGAGAGAGAGGGACAGAAGATCCAAAGTGGGTTTTGCACTGACAGAAGCAAGCCTGATGTGGGGCTCAAACTCACGAACTGTGAGATCATGACCTAAGTCGAAGTCAGATCCTCAACTGGCTGAGCCACCGAGGTGCCCCTTGTTTAAGGAATTTAATCCATTTATATTGAAAGTAATTATTGATAGAGAAAGATTTACTCTTGCCATTTCATTGTTTTCTGTTTGTCTTCTGGTTCTTTTATCTGCCTTTCTCTCTCTTGCTATCTTCCTTTGTGTTTTCTTAGGTTTTGCTATCAACATGCTTTGATTCATCTCTCTTTTTCTTTTGTGTAACTACTCTAGGTATGTTTTTATGGTTACCTTGGAGTTTACATGAAGTGTTTTGTAGTTACAGTGGTTTATTTTTAGCTGGCAACAACTCAAATTCAATTACACACAACAAGTCTACACTTCAAATCCTCACACTTCATGTTATTGTCACAATTTACATTCATTCATATGGTGTATCTTTTAACATTTTTGAAGTTACAGTTATTTTAAATACTTGTGTTTTTTAATTTTTTGCTAGAATGAAAAGTTATTTACCATCATTATTAGTAATACAGTATTCTGAATTGTCTACGTATTTAGCCTTTGCCAATGACTTTCACGCTTTCTCATGCTGACAGGTTGCTGTTAGCATCCTTTTGTTTCAATGTGAAGAACTCCCTTTAACATTTCTTGTAAAGCAAGTTTGGTGGTGATGAAATCCCTCAGCCTTTGTTCAGGAAAGTTTTTATCTCTTCATTTTTTAAAAAAGTTTATTAGTTTTGAGAGAGAGACAGAAACAGCACGAGCAAGCATGCATGCAAATAGGGGAAGGACAGAGAGGGAGAGAGAATCCCAAGCAGACGTGGGTTCCATCTTGTGAACTTGTGATCAAGACCTGAGCTAAAAGCAAGAGTCAGACACTTAACTGACTGAGCTACCCTTGTGCCCCTCTTCTTCATTTTTTAAGGAGTTTTGGCAGATATAGTCTTCTTGGTTGGAAATTTATTTCCAACACTTTCTGGCCTGTAAGGTTTCTGCTGAAGTAATAGCTTATAGTCTTAGGAAGTTTCCCTTATACATGACAAGTTGCTTTTCTCAGTCGTTGTATTATTTTGTTCTATGATTTCTGTTTGGTACTATTCAATATTTTCTCTATTTGTTGAAATTCTCTTTGTTGTTCTCTGGAGTCTGGCAAGTATCTTTGTGATTATTATTTTGAACTCTCAGGTAAATCATAGATTCTATTACGTTAGGGTCAGTTTCTGGAGATTTATCTTGTTCCTTTGTCTAGAACATGTCTCTTCATTTTACTTGACTCTCTGTGTTGGTGTCTGCCTGCACCTTGAACAATGTGGCCACATCTCCTGTTTTTCCTGGATTGGCCTTGTACAGGAAAAGACCCCCACCAATCAGCCTAGACAAAGATTCTGGGAAGTTCTCAAATCTTCATGCTAGTCCAACTTGGGTTTTTTTGTTCTTTAGCCCTCAGTTGTCTAGGGTATGCTGGGTCCTCTCAGGGCACCAGAACAAATGAGATGGAAGCCAGGTTTTTGGTTCATCTGCAGGTAAGTTGGATCAATGGATGTTCTAGTTCACTCTTTTTTTTTTTTTCTCCAGAAGTGGGGAGTTAGGTGTTTTTTTCTTTCTTTGCTTGTTTTTTTTTTTTTTTATCTACTTGCTGTGTGCTTACAGTCACCAGGCCAAAAACCTGTGCCTGTTCTTACTTGCCCCAGGTGGCTAATTATGCCAGATCTCACCAGTACTCTGAGACACACAAGTTAGAAGACTGTCCTTTGTGCAGTACCTAAAAAAGTTGTGGGATTGAATGACCAGACCAATTCTTTCTCTCCCCAGGAAGAAGCAGACAGCTGATGTTATTGTCCAGTCACTCTTTGCTGAGTCAAGGGAAGAAGTTATGGTGTCTATCAATCCAAACCACTGTCTCTGTTTTCCTCCAGGCAGCCAGATTGCACTGGACGCATCTGTAATCTGAGACTGGCAAACCATACGTCATTTCTTTGGGCAGTCCCGGGAAAATTGGGGCCTCAGATACATGTATCAACTCTTTTCTTTTCCCCCTAGGGGGAAGTTGGGAGCTGGGATTTTTTAATTCTCTCATTCTTACTGAGCAGAGGGAGGAGTTATGAAATCAATCAGCTTAAGCCCCTGTCTCTGTGTTCTCCCTCAGGAAGCTAGAGTATGTCAGACCTGTCAGAGGTCCAAGACTGGCAAGTTTCAAGAAGCCAGTTCTGTGGGGAGCCCCTTTTAAAATGTTGAGGTACTGGATATATGAACCAACTCTCCCTCCCCTAGGAGAAGCTGGGAGCTAGGGCATCTCTTTCTGATGATATGGCACTGTGCTGGAGGTAAGGAATCTGGTGACAGGGTATCCTGAATCTCCCTTTCAGGTTTGATAAACCTGGTTCTGTGTATAGCCTTCTAGTCAGAAATTATGGACTTCTCACAAAGTGACTTTGTGAATTGTTGGTGAATTTGTGTGTTTGAGGAGGTATAGAAGGTCCAGTGCTACATACTCTGCCATTTTGCTGATGTCACTCTGTAGTATTCTAAAAGTTTGATTATAATTTCTTGTTGATTCCTTTGGATGTTAAGTTTGAAAAAATTTTAACATGTGGATTCTTGATTTCTAACTTAAGGGCAATTTTATCAGATAGTGGAGTCAAAATGACAATTTTTGAAATTTTTTAAGGTTTGCTTTATGTTAGGTATATTTTTAAGAAAAAGTAATCTATGTATGTTGAAAAGTACAGATTATTCTTCAACTTTTGGTCACCATGCTGTACACTGAAAGGACAAATACAATTTGGAAACAAGAGGCTTAATTCTCCCAGCTGAGAATAAGAGATTGTTCTCCTTTTTCTCAGGTTAACTTACATTAGAAAAAATTAATTCTAAATATTTTTTCATCTCTTTGAAATATATATAAAAGCACTGACATAGGCCTTTGTCAGGTTTCAAATCCAGAGTAATAAATTTTTAAATTTCCAAAAATAAAATGAAATATTAAAATAATTTTTCTATAAGATTTTTATTTTTTGTTTTTTCCCATTGATCTTTATAGGACAAATCTCCTGAAACTTTTATGGAGGGATTAGCCAGATATTGCCTTTTCTCATTTCTAAGGGTTTTACACATCCGTCTTTACTTCTTATTGATATGGGGATATTGATTCAGGCTTCAGAGTTCTTCTCCCTCTGGATTTACCTTCTTTCCATAATCTCATAGGGCTGTCTATAGTTCTTATGTCCATTTGCAGATTTTCCTCTTTTAAGCTCTTCTATTTATTTTTCTTAATTCCTTAGGCAGCTCTTTCACCCTTACTTGAGCAGCTTCCCTTTTTCTTGGCAGCTGTACGTTCTGGATTGCAAAAGCCTGAACTTTGTGTGAATTGAAGTCAGAGTTGTAGGAAATTTATTCTGCAGCTGTTTTCTTATGTTTGTGTCATCCCTACAACTTCAAAAGATGAGGAAGGTTTGGTAGTTAATAGTTTTAAAAGATCTCTATTTTTCAGAATCTACAAATTACAGTGGCTACTCTTGGAGGTTTCATACTGACAGTAATAGAAAAATAAATACAGATTTTTATTTCAAGGCCAATCTGGGTCGATTCCCTGTTCTGTTTACCAAAGAGTCATCATTAGTAGTTTTCTTCATCTCTTTGAACCTTACATTTTATGTCATTAAAGTGAGGATAATAATGCCTAGCACATAGTGTTGTTTTCTTGAGAATTCAATAAGCTAATATGTGGAATACACACATTAGGCTTTTGAATATAGAACATCTAAACGTGAATTCATGGTAGAAATTAAAAAAAAAAGTAACTGTAATAGGTAATTTACCCATAATCCTTAGCCATTTTAGGTCACCACTCAATCCAATCTTAATTTTAGGTTTAAGCTCAAATTTACTGTGCTTTGCTTATAGCAGATGGAGAGATTGTTCACTATAGTGGTTAGGAACACAAAAGTTGGAGCAGACTACATAGGTTTGAATGTCTGCTTCTACATTTGTAGATTTGTGATCTTGAGTGTGTCACTGAAACTGTATGCTTCAGTTTTCTCAACTGAACAGTGATGATACATAGTGCTTATCTCATAGCTTTGTATTGAAGATTAAGTGATTTAATCTTTTTAAAGTACTTAGAATACTTTAGGAGGTTTTGGTCGGGGTGGGGGGAATATCTATCTATCTATCTATCTACCTACCTACCTACCTACCTACCTACCTACCTATCTCCAGGGAAGAGACAGTGTTAGGTAGTTTGATGTCAGAATGCCTTTAAATTCTTTTCAACTTTGTGGTCACTTCACACTTGCTGTAACCCCTGTCTTAAAACCCTATCTGTTCTATCTCCACCCCTTGATTCTTCTCCTTTAGATCTGAGCTGAAACATATTTTTCTTTTGCAAATCTGCTTGGATCTCACAAAGGAAGTTAGATGACAACACCATCCTTGAGGACTATCTTCCATTCTAACCCATAAGCTCCATGAAGGCAAAGATTGGATCGTCTTGTTACTGATGAAACATTGGTTCCTAGCAGTGTGCCCTGGAATGTTTGTTGGAGAAGACATTCCTTCTCCAATTCCTTACACTCCTGTTAATAGGTAGCACATAGATTCTTCATTGGGAGGACGATAGATGCAAGTAAACGAGTTTGCGGTTTCTTTTGTAGCCTTCTCATTTTCTAGAAAGCACTGAAATTCCCTCTAAATCCCTGCTGATTTCTCCTTGCCACAGACAGGCAAAGATATTACAGTCTCACTTGATGTCGACAGCATGAATTCCCACAAGGCTCTCTTACCAGCAAAAGGAGTCATATTTTCATTCTCAAAGGAGGAAAGGGTATTTTTCCCACCAGGAAAATTAGTTTGCTGCACCTTCTTTGAGATTTGCAGGTAGTTTAAATACAATCTTTTCTTTTTTCAGTTGAGTTACCCATGGCAACCAGCTCTCACATCTGAATCAGACTTCTACTTTTCCATAGAATGTCTTTCTGAATAACTGGAATTCCTTCAAAACAGGGTTTTGAAATGAAAATTTTGGGTACTTGTTAGATATAGCCACACAGTGGTTTCCCCACAGGATTCAAATGACCTGATGGTTTGTAGATATTATTGTAGTTAGCTGTTCTGTCATACAGAAATGCTGCTCAGCAGGAACTTCTCTCAAACTCTTTCCTGTCAAGGAGGGAGGATGCTTGGAGAGGGAAGTAAAATAACATTGATGGCATTCAGATAATATGCAAATTAAACATTCTTACACACTTGCTTTCAATCAACTATCTTATCACTGAATAAGAATGACTCAATGATGCATTGAGTCAGCATCATTCTTTTAAAATATGAATGGATATAAATATGATCAAATAAGATTTCATCATTATTATCCATAATCATGAATCATCCACAAGTGAAAGATACAGAAATAGAAATGGCCTTGATTGTCCTGATTATTAAATATAAAAAAATTATAGTTGACCATAGCAATGCATGCATTTTCCTCTTCAATAATATTTAAATTCCCAAGAGAAGATAATTCCACAGAAAGATTCTTGTTACAAGTTAAACATAGGAAAGCAGAGGAAGGCATCTGAAAAAGATGCTATATAAAGTATCTTCCTTTGAAATGTAAAAACAAATATCAAATATTTAACAACATTCATATTCATCTATCAGATCTAAATTTGCCCACATATCCAAGTTGATTCAATGCTTATTGGCCATGATAAGTGGGAAAAAAATTTTTTTTTAATTCTGTAACACAAGAATGTTACTTGGGATTTGTGAAGCCACTCTAAAGTTAGAAATTCTACTTCATCTGTGAATGGTGCAGGGTAGGTATCAGCAATGTGAAATGTCCATTTTATGTCTCCTTAATTTGTTTCTGTAAGGATGGTGTCAATTATTTTTGTCCCATGTGTGTGTGGTGTCAGGTAGCCAGTCAGTCAACAGCATTTAATGAATGTCCACTGTGTACTCTAGGGAGCTATAAAAGGAAACGGCTCCTGTCCTTGAGGATTTTACATGAAATGGGAGAGATAAGGTAAACACATGAAAAAATACACAACGATTGTCATAGAGTCTAAGCCTAGCTCTCCAATTAAAACAAACAAAGAACAAAAGACATTCAGGTTTTATAATTTGTTTGAGAGTTTCCGAGAAACTGTCACTTATTTTCAGGAGTATCTAGAGGACTGCCTAAACAAATTTAAGAATTCATTTTAAACATTTTAGGAAAATTCTTTAGATTTTTAAGTCAATATGAGTTTAGTACTATTAAACTCTTCAGCAGGGTATCTTTAAATATCCACTTAGGAAATCTTGTTTCAGGTTCCTGAGTTTAGAACTGGATAGAGAGACAATGTCCCTAGTTTAAATGTGTTGATATTTCTGACTTCCATAGTTTTGATGTAAGGAGTTAGCTGTTGAAAATAGCAGAAATTTTAAGTGGTGGGAAAGTGAAGCTTTTTAAAGTTTTTTTTCTCCTGCTTCTATCAAATAGGCGAAATAAAAGATCCTGGTTTCCTCGAAGCCTGATTTCTAGGCTACTGCCAATAAGAGCCATCAACAAGAGCTATATATGACTGCTTGAGCAGTTCCTACTGAAGGCGTGATCCCAGCGTTAAGACCACTTTTTTCAGGGTGAGTGTTTCAAGTTTGTCTTTAGCGTCTTTCTGTTTGCCATCTGGCCCATCTTCTCTTGTCTTGGGTGTTTCCTTGCTCCAGTACCAATATTTCTATTGCCTGAACTCTCCCAACTGGGATATTCTGGCAATGGACAGCCATTTTGAAGGAGTTTCACCTTCTACCTCCTCTCCCTTACTCCCAAACTCACCTATTCCTTCTGGGAATGCAAACTGACTCATTAATCCACACTGATGTGCTAAGGACTTCAATAGTTTATTAGGATTTAGTATTTGCAGCAGAGTGGGGATTTCTGAAAGTGAGAAAATCAGTTTCTATTGTTAAAATTAAAACATTATGTGGATATCTGGGAGATCTTTCAGGTAGGAGCGCTTGCCTGGGCCCTGAATTATTGCCCACAGGCTAGCTTTATTCTCAACATGGTGGGAGATCAAGAATTGGGCTTGGAGGATGGAGGAAAATATTTCATATGTCTTCAAAGTTCCAGGAAGGTAACTGCATCACTTCTTCCTCAACTGTTGATAGTTTGACAGTCCAAATGAAGTGTAAACTTTTCACTGCAGCCTTAAACTTCTGCTCCTCTGATCTATCTTCTCCACTCTCCTCCTCATTTACTGGGTCAAAGCCTCCCTGACTTCTTTTAGTCCCGCAACCATCCAGGCTTGAAGAGTCCAGAAATTTGTATGGCTGGCACCTTCCTAGCATTCAGTCTCCTGTCAGATACGACCTTCTCAGAGGAGACTTCAGAACCTTCTTATCTAAACAAGTTATTTCCCATCTTCTCCATGTATTTTCTTTATAACACTTCTATTTCCTGGAATGCTCAAGCTTATTGTTTCTCTGTTTATTATATGTTCTCTCCCACTGGAAGCTCTTTAGGGCTGAGACTTTATCTTAGGACTTGAGGATCCAGAACTATGCTGTACAAGTTGTTGGTGCTAAGTAAATCTTTGATAAGAGATTGTTGGTTGGATAATCATAGGCACTATGTGCTGAATTTAAGTTCCAGTTAAGAAAAAAGAAAACACTTAAAATGATTCCTTCCCTGAAGACAACCTCACTCTAGGTTATGGAAGAAATGGTTATCGTATTCCAACCTTCTCAAAATAGGGTGGAACATCAACATTTCTGCTCTTTTAATATTTACAGTTTTAAAGGGGAGAAACACAGGCTACAAATTATGAAGAGCTAATCACACCTGATAGGAAGGAGTATGCAGCGGATCCAGTTTAACTAGGAAATTATTAATAAATGATCACCACAGGAAGAAAGCCGAAAGGAATGAGTCACTGCCCAGAAGCCTGTTGTGGTAAATCCACACAATATGTCCTCCTTGATTCTCCACATCCCTGGAAACCAGCAGAGTATGGAGCATGGAGTATGTAGGAGAGGCTTGTTTATACTAAATAACACAAATGTGTGAAGAGAAACAAAAACTGTTGGCAGACATAGCAGAGAGGCTGTGGTAGCAAGCTCTGGCTCTAGGTTAGCTGGTAGTTGATTAAGGCAGAGCTCCAGGAAGAAAAATGGGTTCTCTTTGCCATGATGATGGCAAGTAGCCTCCCAGTTGGATCCCAGTCAGACATCTTATAGAGAGGAAAACCCTTAGTTTTTGTAAACTCTACAATAAGCACTTTTCTCCCTGCAATGATAGGTGACTGTTTATTTTGGAACTTTTTTTAAATGTTTATTTATTTTTGAGAGAGAGAGAGAGAGAGAGAGAGAGTGAGAGAGGGACAGAGAAAGCAGGGGAGAGGCAGAGAGAGAGAGAGGGAGACACAGAATCCAAAGCAGATTCCAGGTCCTGAGCTGTCAACACAGAGCCCAATGCGGGACTTGACTGTGAGATCATGACCTGGGCTGAAGTTGGGTGCTTAACCGGCTGAGCCACCCAGGCACCCCTTGATTGCTTATTTTGAAAGGTATATGTGTTTCTATGGAGATGAAAACAGGAAAAGGAGAGAAATGATAGGGTTTTTCTCCTTTGCTCCAACTCTTATTTGCTTATTCTTTCCTTCTCTCTCTCTCCCTCCCCTTCCCCCCTTTCTCCCGTTCAACCTTTCTAACTCCTTCCCTTCCCTTCCCTTCCCTTCCCTTCCCTTCCCTTCCCTTCCCTTCCCTCCCCTCCCCTCCCCTCCCCTCCCCTCTCCTCTCCTTCCTTTCCTTTCCTTTCCTTTCCTTTCCTTTCCTTTCCTTTCCTTTCCTTTCCTTTCCTTTCCTTTCCTATTGTCTGTTTTTCTTAGAATGCTTGCCCCATCAAGTTTCCAATCTTTCTGAATTCACTTCTTCAACAATCTGTCTTATAACCTTGTTTTTACTGAGTATTTTAAGTGGGAGAAATCTCTGTCAACTTGACAGTTAAACAATGGTACCACACTAACTTATATTTCTTTGATGACATGTGATCTGAACATTTAGGTTTTTGACAATGTCTTTCTTCCCTGGAGTATTACCTATTCATATCCTGTGTCTTCCCCTGCCCCCCACCTGTTAGAGTATTCATGTTTTTCTTAATAGAGCTCAGTGGTTTAGATCATAGACTGTCTGGAGTCAATTTCCTAAGCCTCACACTAGCTCTGCCATTTGCTTTGGGACCTCAAGGTGTAAGTTGCAGAGTGACTATGTGCATGAATTCTCATCTTTAAAATGGGGGAATATTATTGCTATGTCTCAGATTCTTCTGAGGAATAATTAGAAAAATATGTTAAGTGCTTACAATGGTACCTGACACATCCTTTATGATCTATAAATGTTATCTGTTATTTTTTAAAAAATTTATTTATTTTTGAGATGGGGAAAGGGCAGAGAGAGAGAGAGAGAGAGGGAGGGAGGGAGGGAGGGAGGGAGGGAGAGAGAGAGTCTTAAGCAGGCTCCGTACTGTCAGCACAGAGCTCAACCTAGGGCTTGGACTCACAAACTGTGAGATCATGACCTGAGCTGAAATCAAAAGTTGGACGCTTAACCAAATGAGCCACCCAGACACCCTAAAATGTTGTTATTATTAACTATTTAAATATTAAGAATATTATTCCTTTGTAGATGATTTTTTTAACCAAATGTTTCTCATTTGACTTTTGCCTCTCTTGTTTCATCTGAGAATTTGACTTTCAAATGTGTTAAATTTTAGGTGGTTAGATTTGTTGATCTTTATGTTTTTATTGAATGCTTTTATGCTCAGAAATGTCCCCTCAACCTCGATGTTAGAAAGAATAGATTTTCACACACTATTTGTAATTTTATTATCCCCTTTACTATCCTCAATCTCCTGATGTCTGGCCTCAGTCTTCATTATTTTTTATTCTCACTTATTTTTACTTTTAATTGTGGTAAAGTATACATAATATGTACTTTATCATCTTAGTCATTTTTTTAATGTTTACTTATTTTTGAAAGAGGGAGAGAGAATGTGCATGAGCTGGGGAGGAGCAGAGAGGGAGGTAGACACAGAATCCAAAGCAGACTCCAGTCTCCGAGCTGCCCACACAGAGCCCGACGCAGGGCTTGAACTCACAAACCATGAGATCATGACCTGAGCTGAAGTTGGATGCTCAACCAACTGAGCCACCCAGGCACCCCATCATCTTAATCATTTTTAAGTGTACAGTTCCATAGTGTTAAATACATTAATTTTGTTGTGCCATCTATCTCCAGAATTCTTCATCGTGCAACACTTAAATTCTATACTCACTAAACAACAAATCTCTATTCCCCTGCTACCCCCAGCCCCATTGGCAACTAATTTTTGTCTCTATAAATTTGATTACTCTAAGTACCTTATATACATGGAATTATACAGAATTTGTCTTCTTGTGTATGGCATATTTTACTTAGCATAATATCTCAAGACTCTTCCATATTATAGCCTGTGTTAGAATGTCCTTCCTTTTGAAAACACTTTTTAAGTTTATTTATTTATTTTGAGAGAGAGCATGCAGGGGAGGGTCAGAGAGAGAGAGAGGGAGAGAGAATCCCAGGCAGGCTCTACACTGAAGGGAGGAGCCTGACGTGGGGCTCGGTCCCACAAACTGTGAGACCATGACCTGAGCCAAAATCAAGAGTCAGATGCTTAACTGACTGAGCCACTCAGGTGCCCCAGAATTTCCTTTCTTTTTAAGAATGAAAGATACTCCATTGCATGTATATACCACATCTTGTTTATCCATTCATCCATGGTTGGATGCTTGAGTTGCTTTCAGCTTTTGGCTATTGAATAATGCTACCATGAGCATGGGTGTACAAATATCTCTTTAAGATACAACTTTGAATTGTTTTGGTTATATATCCAGAGGTAAAATTACTGGAGTGTATAGTAAGACTATTTTGAAGTTTGTGAGGAACGAACATACTGTTTTCCGTAATAGCTACACATGATTTCACATTTCCACCAAGAGTGAAGGACATTTCCAATATCTTCACATCCTTGCTAAGAATTGTCTCTCTATACTTTTTTTTTTAACGTTTATTTATTTTTGAGACAGAGAGAGTCAGAGCATGAACGGGGGAGGGTCAGAGAGAGGGAGACACAGAATCTGAAACAGGCTCCAGGCTCTGAGCTGTCAGCACAGAGCCCGACGTGGGGCTCGAACTCATGGACCGTGAGATCATGACCTGAGCCGAAGTCGGGCGCCCAACCAACTGAGCCACCCAGGCGCCCCTGTCTCTCCATACTTTTGAAACTGCTCTGGTAAAAGTCAGTGATGAAATTTTTATTAATATGTTAACTGGAAACCTTGTAGTTTTGGACTTTGAAATATGGCACTATGCAATACATGCTTATTCTTAAAAGTCTCTAACCATTTAGTTTAACTCCCTTAGCATTACTCTCTTGGTTTTTCACCTTGTGCTCCTGTTTTCTCTCAGTTTCCTTCATGGACATCTGTTCTCCTAATAAGTCCAAAGCATTGGTGTTTCCCAGGGTTCTGTTATTGTTTGGCTTTTCTCAGTCTATACCCTATCCCTGAAAAGATATTATAAAGACAACCTATATAGTAATAACTCCCAAATATATTTTTACAACCCTGATCTTCTTGAAGCTTCATGCTTAGAATTGAATTAAAAAATGGGAGAGCTATCACTGTGGACCAGAAATAAAATAGAAATTCAAACCAGAGACAGAGGTTGATGACTCTGACTTGTTGGGATCTGAGTCTAAATCCCAGTGGTGCCTGGGAATTGGGTTCCTGTGGGGAAAGAAATTAGAAGTGCTCTCTGCAAAGCAGGGGACTGGAGCCTGGCTCATTAATTGAATCTTGGAACTGGATAGTGGTTCTTCTCTAGGGTGAATGGATACTCAGAGGTAAAAAACATGAAAAGGTGCAATCTAAGAAAGACTCATCCTCAAAAAGACGAACTGAATTAGTCACCTGATGGCTATGTGGCCAGATTTATAGAATTTCCAATTAATTCAAGGCAGTAACTGCAAACTGCTAATATAAGATTTGGTTCTGGAGTAAGGCATGGAGTACTGGGTGGCAGGAAATGTGAAGCTGCTGGAAAGTAGTGGTGAGCATAGAGAGAGACAGAGAAAAATAAAAACAATAAACTGCTAAACTTATCCTAAAAATCAAATTCCAGAGTATATAGGGAAATCTAATATTAAGTAAAGCAGCTAATAAAAATGAATAGTTATAAGAAAAATGCTACCTCATAAAATTATAAAACAATTGTTCTATAATTGTTTGAGTATTTAGGGTGTTCAAAAAATGAAGACATAACTTCCATTTAGATGAGAGGAAGAAAAAAAATAAATGAGAAGAAGATAGTAGGAAATAAAAATTGCAACAAGAATGCTTGGTTACAAAAATGACCCATTTAGAAAAATTAGAAATGAAAAAAGTATTTGGTCATTAAAATAAAGAAATGTAACTGAAGAGATAAACAGTAGACTCAGTAAACAGTAGTTTGTCTTTTTGTTTTATTTATTATGAGGCATTGACTGACATGATTGTGGATGCTGATCCACATCTCCCGTCTTCAGGCTTAAGGCCTAGGGAAGTTGGTGGGGTAGCCCACTCAAAATCTGAAGGCCCGAGAACCAGAGGAACCAACGTTGTAAGTCTTGGCCCAATGCCAAAGGCCTGAGAATGAGGAGCACCAGTGTCCGAGGGCAGAGGAAGATGGACCTCTCAGCTTAAGCACAGAGCAGATTTGCCCTTCCTTCATCTTGTCTCTCTAGTGAGGATCTCAACACTTTTGATGATGCCCGCTTGGCACTGGGGAAAACAATCTTCTTGGTGCACAGGTTCATATGTTAATCTCTTCTGGAAACACCCTCCCAGACACACCCAGAAATAGTATTTTACCAGATATCTGGGCATCTCTTACGCCAATCAAGTTGAAACATAAAATTGACCATCACAGATAGTGAACTCAGAGTGAAGGTGGGTTACAAAAATTTCTGAGTTGAACTCCAATTCGATAACATGTAATGGTAAATTCACTTGAATATTAATCATAAAAAGACATTTTTCATTTTTAAAAGGATAATGGACTATAAACATCAAGATTATGTGGGAGGAGGTATTCGATGGGTAAAGCATTCTAAGAAAATTCTCAACATAAGAAGAGAAATACTGAATGACAGCAGTTCTTTTAGAAAAGTTTTTGTTTTGTAAATTTGGTAAATGTTGTAGAATTTATCAGCAGCGTGTGCTTTTCATTGCAAAATCTCTCATTATATGGACATACCATACTTGGCTTATCCAGTCACCAGTTGATAGATATTTGAGTTGTTTCCTATTTTTGGCTGTTAGGAATAATGTTGCTATGAACATTCATGCATAAGTCTTTGCAGGGATGTATGTCCTTATTTCTCTTGAGTATATACAAAAGAGTGGGATCGCTGGGTTATGGTAAATTTTGTGTTTAACATTTTAGGAAACTGCCAAACCTTTTCAGAATGAATGTACCATTTTACATTCCCACCAATCATGCATGAGTGTTCCTGTTTTTCACATTTTCATCAACTCTTGTTATTGCCTGTCTTTTTGTTCAGAGACAATTTAGTGGGTTTGAAGTTGTATCTCATTGTGGTTTTAAAATTAAATATGATCCTCTGAACTAGTAAAATCTTTGAGAAACTGACTCACCCTCCCTAGCTCTCTGGAATCTCAAAGCTTTAATCTGCTTAGTGTTGTTTTAAAAATTATGGCGTGGCCATAATTCGCTTATTGAGTGATTCATTAATTCAACAATGATTAAGTGAATACTTACAATAGGTTAGGCAATGTTCTGGAATAAGCAGTTGAATTAACATGATTCTTGCCTTCAGGGACTTGACTGACCTAAGTGGAAACATGGACCTAGACAGTAAGAGTTACAATACAGTATAATAGATGTAAATGAAGTACAAAACATCACTTAAGTTCTGGTCTAGTTAATCTTAATATGTCAAGGTCTTTCAGTTGCCATTTTTCTTGTCATGAGAACATTTTTCTCACATGCTCAAGGTTGATTTCTAATGGTAAGGGAATTAGGTTGGAATGAGATAGGAGCTGACTTCCAGCAAACACTACTGTGGGCTTCACATTTCACTTTACTTTAGTCCATTATCAGGGCTATTATCTAGTTCAGAAATTGATATGCTGAAAACACCCTAGTTTCTGTTCTTGCATCTTAAAGTAGAAAGATCAGATACTATTTCCATTAGTTGTCTATCTAAAGATACCATATAGGCTATTCCCTTGATAGATTTAGTTTCACCACTGTACACAGAGTATTTCTAAAGGAGGAAGAAACTGGAATGAACAAGAAGTTGAATTCTGAGATTCTGAGGACAATGGCATTTGTAAGCAATTTGCAGTAGGTAAAGGAGTATAATCCCTAAAGTACTTCCTCCTATGATGTTCTTATAGTTCTACTTTATTGTATCCTTCCTCTTATCTTCAACCATACTTAAAACACTGCTTCCCACCTCTCAATGAATTACTAACTTGCACACATTCACCCACAGATTTTAAATACAAATAAAGAGAAGGGATCCCAATGATTATTTGGTACTCCCCTGCCCTTTAGATAAGAGTTAACTAAACCATTTCAGGTAGATGCTTATATATCTTATTAAATATCCATAGTGAAGAAATTGTATAACTTGTTCCATTTTTTGGAAGTCGTGAAGTCTATGATTTGCCATGAAAACTAAACTAGAAAGCTGAAGAATGTATACAACTCATATTTAAAAAAACACTTGATTGGGGGCACCTGGGTGGCTCGGTTGGTTAAGC
The DNA here is from genome assembly GCF_023721935.1 of Panthera uncia. Lineage (NCBI taxonomy): Eukaryota > Metazoa > Chordata > Mammalia > Carnivora > Felidae > Panthera > Panthera uncia. Next base: position 45,492,983 of record NC_064812.1, on the reverse strand, counting down.
ATCTGACTTTGGCTCAGTTCATGATCTTGTGGTTTGTGAGTTCGAGCTCTGTCAACACAGAGCCTAGAGCCTCCTTCGGATTCTGTGTCTCCCTCTCTCTCTGCCCCTTCCCCACTCATGCTCTGTCTCTCTCTCTCAAAAGTGAACATTTAAAAAATCATTAAAAAAAGCCACTTGATTGAACTTGTTGAATGTTCCAGAGTATAATAGATGTAAATATAAAAATTTTAGTGGAAGATATCACAAAATTATAATTCGTTTATTAAATCTGTCAGTTCACAAGTACTTATTAGGTATGGGTCATATATCAAGCAATATGGTAGTTACTGTGGGTACACAGGTAAGAAAAAGATGATCTTCACCTTAAAGGAATAGACTCATTGGACACAAAGATCTGTAAACAAAGAATTACCACACAATATAATAAAAACATAGGAAAAAAAGGTGAAGTAATTGTTAGGACAGGAATGAAGCAGTTTTAGGGAAGACTTCCAAAGGGAAGGTGCTTGATAGAATTGTATCTGAAATACTCAAAGTGTGGTTTGCAGACCAGGGAACTGGTATTATCTAGAAGTCTGATAGAATTCCAGAACCTCATGCCCTAACCTAGACATACTGAAGCAGAATATGCATTTTATTAAGGTCTCCTGGGGATTTGCATGACATTAAAGTTTGAATAGTTTGCCTTAAAGAATTCCTAGTGATTCTCAGGTGAATGTGGAGAAAGGGAAGAATATTCTATGGAAGTGGAAACAATATGTGTGAAAGGACAATCTTGAGTAGGACTCTCTCTAGTAGCAGACTCTGAGACAAATATTTGACTACCAGCAGCCTATTTGGGAGGAAGATCTGGTAATGTAGTAGAAGGTGAGAAGAAGAAGTTGAGAACAACTGTAGAGTATTTTTCTGGCAAGTTGTCTCCGTAAGAAACTGGGAATCAGTCCTTAGAACTCTGGGAAAGAATGTGGCATATGACTTGGAGTTATTCATAAATTCCAGTTATTCTGTGGTTGAACGATGCAGTCAGGTGATGATAATTCTCTAGGATTTTAGACTTTTCATGGGCGTGGGCTCTTGGGACTCTGGCCACCAGGAAAAGCCTTCAGGTAAAGAATTGCAGGTGAAAGCCAACAGATTAGTGTTCACAGAAATGGGGAGTGCTGAGGGGATATAAGTGGGCACCAATGGTGACTGCTATAGGGATTAAGGCATGAAACAGTACTGTAGGACATACTCAAGGAATTGCTGTTTATTCAGCATTCTGTGAGTACAGAAAGTTAATGTATAAGCATCAGAATCCAAGACTGTCTAGATACTTAGGAGCCAAATCTTAAAGGGCTTTGTAAGGAAGTTGAGTTTGAGTCTGTGGGCCATTACGTATTTTTTAAATTGAGTGTCATGATAGACATTTCATTTTTAGGAAGCTTGTCTGGAGGCAGTTAAAACAATGGAAGGAGGTCCATGGGATTGAAGGCAGAGACACCAGCAAGAATTATATAACCTTAGATGCAGTTACTGTAGTTAGGGTATCCCATTAGCATGCTGGATTAATCAATATCTCTACCAAGCTTCTATATTTAAGGCAGTTTGCAAGGATTTTTGTGAGATACAAAGTATTGTCTGTTTTTCTTTGATTATTTAAAATGATCTATTCAAATGGAAGTGTACATCTACTAGTGCCATTGTTGTGTGTGTGTTAGTGTTAGCGTATTTGAATTCAGCGTGGATTTGTACGGTGCTTAAGTCTTGAATGCTTTAGCCAATGATTAGTGTCATTCGTTATTTTTTAACAGAACAATACTTCTTCTGAGAGTAGAGGACACTCTTTAAACTAATAATTTCCTTTTCTACCAAATAGAGCTGTAAGCTCCCAATTAATATATTAATAATTTACACTGCTCATGAACACTAGTCACATTTTATTTATGACTGTTACCACATTGAATATAAATGAGAATTTGGGGGTATTATTATCATACTCCTATCAAACAAAGTGTTGCCTACCATATCTCTAGCTGAAATAGGTAGAACTTATTTTTTTTTTTTTTTTTAACCAGAGGACTTCATACTATTAATCTTAATTTTACTGTTGCCTGGAAGATGTGTGTCCAAAATGTTATATATTTTTCAGATTTTGTTTCAGTCACTGAAAAGCCTCATTCAATATACTCCATTACTGACATCATTACAAAGATTTGATGTTGCTTAATCACTGACTTTACTAAGCCAAACTTCTTTGTTTGCCTTTACATCAGTTAGGATTAACTTTTTTCCACTCATCCTTCATTTGCATACTTTGATTATTTTCACCATTGATATGTTGGTCTTCTTAGAGCTAGAAGCCTTCAAATCACAAAAGGAAGGAGGTTCTAAGACTTGACTAATACAATGGCTAGCTTTGCATTTGGTATTAAAGGTAAGGATTTCTTAGCCTTTAGTTTATTCTTTCTTTTAACACAGAGAAAATGTATTGGGTAGATTCAAAATGATAAAGTTATCTATATGAAAGACAATAAGCAAGATACTGAAATTGAGTCCAAATCTTCCCAAATCACCAAAGCTTATGATAAGAAATTATCTTCTTTGAGCTGCTTCAGCTTAAAATAAGCTAAGCATTAATGAGTCATGACCCAGTCTGTGTTCATTTGTCCTCTCATCTTACTTGCTGTGGCAAGGATTCAACAAATACTAATTAATGTCAAAGAGGTTTCACTCTATTGGAAAATCTGCCACGGTAACATGTGCTATTTCTGTTTTTACACTTATTTATGGCAATTTTTTCTATGGTGGACACCAAAGAGGGCCAGCTGGAAATATCTGTTGGCTTATCTCACACTGGTCTGAGAAGTGAAGCTACCTAAAGACAGTGAGCAAACTGATCTGATGCAGTGGGAAAGTCCATAGGAGGACTTAAGCAATAGATCAGGTTTTAAATCAACTATTCCTTTAATTAAATGGTCTTAAAATACTTGACTCAATTTCTCTGAGTGGTTGTTTGTGTATACTCATCTAGTGAGACACTAAAGTGACCTGATAAGTGTGGATTTTGGAATCTGGTTTCATATCTCTTAGTTAAGTACAGATTTATTGTATAAGTTGCTTACCCTCTCAAGCAAGTGAGACAGTGGACAGGTATGCTCATATTTTGAGGATTAAGTGGTATAAAGTGATTGTCAGTCGTATTTTCATAGCTTCATACTTGGGGAAAAATTGAATATCTGTGAATAGATTTACCATTTTGTAAAGAAAAAAAAAATGGTTTGGGTATTGATGCAATGATCCAGAATAAACGTCCTTTCTTTTCATAATTTCTAAGTTTCCTGTAACTTTCCACTCTCTTTCATTCAAACCTTCCTTTACTCCGGTTATGTAGTATTTATGCTGCGGGCATTATGGGTTAACATTATTGCTGTGCACACTTTTCCATTTAATTTTAAAGTTCCATTGTTCTGTGACATTAAGATTGCTATCAGTATTCAAAGGTCAATGAGCCAAAGACACTGGAGCATAACATATTTTTCTTCCACTATTTTAGAAGCTTATATTTACTCTGAAGACAAGGAAACCCATCCTCCTTTCTCTTTCTTCTCAACGTTGGTTGAACTTTCAAGTTTTTCTTTTTGCAGTACAATTTGTAACATTGATGGCTAGCCTTAAACTTGGCAAAAAATGTTTTTCCTTCTTTTTTACTTTTGTTGAAGTGAGTCCTTTCGGACATCTGTAGGTCAGTTCTCATTGAAGAACAGATAACAGTGGAAGCACCTGCACTTTGGAAATAACTCAACTCTATATCAAAAGAAGTCAAGCAGCAAAGGTCAGGAAGGAACATGAATTCTGATGCTCAGACAAGCCCCAGGGAGAACTTCTATAGAATCTGAGAAGCCAGTCTCTGGGGGGAAAGAGAACATCGTGTTTTTGCTCAGTCACCTTCTCCTGCTGCTCAATACAGCATAGACATAGCTTAGTGAAAGTCAGCTAGTATCCAGGTGAAAGATGATAGGTAAAACATTTTAGAGGGAAAATAGGAAAAATGAAAAATGGAGATAATTGTGGAAATAAAGTGGTTTTTTAACGTTAACATTTGTAAATAAAAGATGGCCCTTTGAGTTGGATATAAAATGGGGATTTTTGTAGTAATCGCATTTACAGTTGAATAACCTCTACTTAAATAGAAGCCTTATTGAGACTGTTGTTTTTAAATTTCATTTTTTTTGGAGTTATCACTTTTCTTCTTAAATTAAAACCTCTTAAAATAATAGCCATAGAATGATAGGTGATTAAAGAAGCCATAAGAAAATGTGCTCACATAATAAAAATGAAACACCTTTGATAATGTGGTATTAATAAAGGATGGATGAGAAACTCTTCAATCAGTATCAAGTTTTCTCTTATTTGAATCATAGGGTTGGTTTTCAGTTGATGAAAGGGTGGTACAACACTAAAAGAAACACAAGTATCAGAAGATTCATTCTTCACTGACCACCAGCCAATTATCCCTTTAGAAAATGGTGTTTACCTCATCGTCATATATACATCTTTGAAATAATGGGAGGATATTATGATTCATGTCTGTGATAGGATTTTAGTCTCCTGGTTTTAAGATTGCCCATTAGTGCAGATAGTGTTAGATATCATACTCACAAGACACCTGAGTTCATTGACACTCACTGTGTCATCTTGCCCTTTACTCCAGCATTACCCAAAGTTCTACCAAAGCAGCATAAAGCAGAATGGAATTCCTAAAGACCTAGACATACCATGCAAAACCTGGTAAGCTGATCCAGACTGGTGGAAACTTTTTAAATTTTTGTATTTAAAATTGATTTTAATAAAAAAATACTAGGAACACTTGTTTTGGCTCTTTTGAACCAAATCATTTCTTTTGGGAACATTAATGGCTCCAAGGTAGAAGGAGAAAAATGAGGCACTTGCTTGTGTGATTATGGAAGAAACATTATGTTTTGAGAAAGAGAACCCAGAGGTAATTACTTCCCTTGAAGAGAAAAGAGAGTATGCCACTTTGTCCACAAGCCAATTAAATATCTTAGCAAAAACAAATTGCCTTAGAAATGCCACTTTATGTGGAATATATAAGCTCAGATTTTAGAGACAAAGCTTATCTCAACTTTTTCTGCTTCCCTACCCTCTACCCTTATTAGTTCCTCACCTGTAAGCAAGAAAATACTCCTTAGAATATTAGGTTGACATTAGCACAGGTTATGGAAAATCCAGTGAGCCAATAATAGAGTGTAATACTGTGTATGTTAAGACTCCCAGGACACAGAGTGGTGCAACCTGGGAGTCAAATCCAGCAGCATGCCTGACCTTGGCTGAGTCATCTAGTCATGCTTTGTTAGTTTCTTCATCCATAAAGTGGTGATGGTGATACTATCTACCTTGCTGGCATTCTGCAAATATTACTAAAATGGTAGTTGGTTAGCACTTTGGAGTAACATGCTATTAAAAAATGCCTTTATTGCCATCTCTTCAGGGCACAGAACTCTTCTCACAGTCAGGAGCTATTGTACCTGTACAACATGTCCCTGAAGCTTGGAAAGGACAAGAATGTGGAATCTTGGAGTAGAGCTCAAGTTCAATTATTTAACGATGACAAGGCAATGCATGGATTTATAGGTAGAGAAATACCACTTTGGCATCAGGCAATAGCCATCCACTTACGAAAATAAATAAAACTAAGTTATATCCCCATTATACCCAAAGAAAAAAATGGAAAACTAGTCCATAAAAGAGCAAATTGAGGGGGATGATTAATTATCCATTCTATCCTTCAACATGCCCTAATCATGAGTGCCTAGGTTATTTTTATATGATCTGTTTATGGCCAACTCATGTTCATGACCATAAGATTCTCAAGAATTTTCATTAGAAACCACCACTGAGATCAACAGGCTTACAGTTTGAATGAGAAATAGGAGAATAAGCTAAAAATTACTGTTATTTCAGTTTTAGTTTCTCTCCAAGATGCTGATGTGCTATTACCTAGCAGAAGGCATTGTGGGCATGGAAAGATCATCATCAATCTGTCTGAAATTGTGCATAAATGAAAATAATAACTTTCTTGGCATCCCCTGGTTGAAGACCCCTTTTCACAGAATGTCTGCTCATAAAATAAAATCTTTCTTTTTAAGAATGTGCATGAAGACAGGAACAATAGGCCAACATATTTTAAACTGCATTAAGATGACAAGAAATGATCCAAGGTTGTCACAAAATCCAACCCCCAGGTGCCATTAACAAATGCACTTTCCATTTGGAATGCCTCTAATTGTCCATAATCCAGGCATATTAATCCTGTGAAAGGATAGAGTCATCTGTCTATGGTAGTTGTAATTAGAGCAATAACCTTAGTTCTATCATTATCAAGTCTCAAAGACAGTGATGCCTAATCATATAATTATTTGTCTATATATGGATCCTCAGTAAATGGTATCCCTTAGTTTATTGCTGTCCTTGTTTGGATATTAACTGCCAGAGCAGTTCTTATCATTTGAGGGGCTTCAGAGAGTCTGCGGGGTCAGTTTAAGGTTTGAATGTAGACCAAGCTGCCCAAGCCATTTTTTCCCCTCTCCCTTTAGAGGCATTTACACACACACACACACACACACACACACACACACACACACACATCTATCTCCTTTAGATTCCTCTACAGCATACTCTCTAGTTTTGGAGTTCAAAAATGCTCCCTTTAAGGAAAATCTTACAGTGTTTTTTGGTGTTTTGTTTTGTTTTGTTTTGTTTTGTTTTGTTTTGTTTTGTTTTGTTTACATGGCCAGGCCAGGGATAAAGAGGCAGTGGTTCAGTGGTTCAGTGGTTCAATCTATGTCATGCCTCTTATCGCCATCTTTTCCATCTTGTACATACATACATAAATGAGTCAATGAGAAAAAATGTACACATTTCCTACTGCATTCCCCAAATGAGCAACTCAGGCCATTATCAGCCCTGCAATCACCTAGCAAGTTTGCTCTCTGCTGAAAAGAGTGGAAAGAAGTCTCTGAAATTGCTCAGCTGTCTGGGTAAGCTCGAGAGACGCACAAGATGGGAGTTTCGATCTGTATACTCTAATATCTCTCTCTCCGTGTGTGTTAAGATTACTCACTGGTTTAGAAAACTGTCAGTGCATACAAGTAACTCTTAAGGACTGTTAACTAATGACTCAGTTTGCCTGTGTATGTTTCCCCAATGGCAAAATTGTTGGCACCTGCTTGGCTTTTTAAGTAAACCCAGAAAATGGATGTTAAAGTCTTCTGGTGATTCAGCAGTGGGTGGAAATGTTACTGTTGTGCTAGAAGGATTTGTTTCTATAGGCAGAGAGCTTTTATGCATTTTTTTCTGGGTTATTTAATAACAATATATGTGAGTTCGCAGAGGTCATTTACTTCTGCTTTTCTATAGCTGAAACACACTGCCATGTTATATAAACCCTAAAACAATCTTGCATGTTACTCTTTTATACTTTTGCATCTTACACACTGAATTAGGAAATTCTTCATACTTACCATGTTTTGAAAGTTCACCTTCACAAAAGATTTAACTGCACACTTAAAAAATAAATAAATAAAAATTGTCCCCTCTCCACTTTTCTCACTTTTCTCCCAGAAATCTGAATCCATCCTCTCTCCCCATGGTAAAATTACATTTGGTACCAACGAGTCCAGCTGGCAGGGCATCTTATCCAATTTACTCCACAGATATAATTCTGCATTTGAATAGCTGAGGTAAACAGAGTCTACATAAGGTACTGTCATTGCCACTGCAGGCAGTCATTAAATCAAAGATAATTTGTGGTTCTTATCACCAAAACAAGATGTATGAAACTTTTGAACTATGCAATCAAAAGGAACTAAAAACACCCATAAGTCTGAATGTTATCATCCTAAAAACTTTGTGGATCAAGCTGGTGTTGTCTCCTTTCCCAGGCATACTGCACTACATAATTATTATGTACAAAAAAATAAAATGTTTCACAAGACTTGTAGGCAGAAATTAATGTGAGGAAGTTTGAAAATATACAAGTTTCATAAAACAGTCTATCCACCCACAGGACCATGGGTCCTATGGGTATAATTGTCATAATGAAATAAGCTCATGTAAGGTACCTATGTGTTTTCTTAGGTGCTTAACAAAACAAACTAAGTTGGCACAGTGCTCATTGTATAATAATTTAAAAATCAAAGACAGAATTTAAAATGAAAGTCATGATCTTATAAGGGAAATAGTCCTAAATTGGGAGTCAGAAGAATAATTTTTTTCTATACATTCATTTCACACATTCTGAATAATTATTCTACCCCTTGGACCTCATCGTCCTTAGCTGTGTTGTGAACAGACTGGACTATATTATCACCCATGTGCCTTTTCGTTCTAACAGTCTTAAAAATACTTTAGAGACATACATTGTAGAAGAGAGTTTTTGCATTGAAATATAAAAGTAGTTCTAGATTTTAGAGCAAGGCATAGAAAAATAGTATGGTGGAAGGAGGGCTAAAGAAATACAAAAAGAGAAAGAGTTTTTCAACAATGGTTTTTAAAGATAAAGTTAATTGAAGCTGGTTTGTGGAACAATCCAAAAACAATAAAGAAAATTCTATTTACTATCACATCACAAAGAATAAAATATTTAGGAAGATATTTAACAAAAGAAACCAAAGGCTTTAATACTGAAAACCATAAAATGTCATTGAAAGAAATTTAAAAGATCTAGGAGAATAGAAAGATATCCTGTGCTAAGGGATTGGAAAACTTAATACGATTAGAATGGCAGTAGTTCCCGAGGTGTTCTACAGATGTAACACAATCTCTATCCAAATGCCAACTGTTGTTTTTGTGGAAATGAATGGGATAATCCTAAAATTTGGATTTTTGTGGAAATGAAGGGATATGTTTGGGGGGCATTATTCAGCCTGCCACACCTGGAAATTCCACTCCTAGGTATATATACAAAGGAATGAAAAAATATTCATTCAAAATTTTACACACAAATTCATGATAGCCCAAGAGTGGAAACAGCCAAGATACCCCTTACTGCAGAATGTAGAAGCAAATTGTCATGTAGCCATATAACAGAATAATGTTTGTCTGTAGAAAGGAATGAGATACTGAAACATGCTACAACATGGACGAACCCGGAAAACAATGTTCTACGATAAAGAAGCCATACGCAAAAGGATCTATGTCATGGGGTTGCACTTGTATGAATCGATAGAGGCAAATCTATAGAGACAGAAGTGGGCAAACAGCTTTCCAGGAGCTGAAGGTAGAGGAATAATTGCTAACGGATATGGGGCTTCTTTAGCGGGTGATGAAAGTACTCGGTGTGATAATTGTACAACTTTGTGAATATCTAAAGCAACTGAATTGCATCTTAAAAGGGAGAATTTTTATGATATGTGAATTATATTTCCATAAGGCTGTTATTGGAAAAATAGGATTGTGGTTTTAAATACCAGGTAACTATTTTTGTGCCTATGGTTCACTCTGGGCAAAATATATAACCTAAAGATCATGGTCATATGCAGACCAGTTCACTTTAATGAGTTTTGCAGTTATAGTGCTCAATAAATGTGTTATTATTTTTGTATTAACTGTTAATTATAAAATAAGCCATAATTCTGAGTTTCACCTAAAAAGCCACACAAACCAGTCTTGTGACTAGAAACCAATCACCCCAGCTTTCTGAGAGTCTCATGTCACTCTCAGAGAATGAGAGTCTTCTCAAAGAATGATAAGCATTCTTTTTTTACCCTCTCCTTTCTTTGAGATCTTAAATACTGCTATGGGCTGAATGTTTGTATGCCTGAAGAATTCATATGTTGAAGCCTGAATCTCCAATATGATGGCATTCAGAGGTGGAGCATTGGGGAAAAAACTAGGTCATGACAGTGGAACCCTTATGAAAGGGGGTAGTACCCCTACAAGAAGATAGAGGAGAGGAATAAGGTCTTTCCACTATATGAGAATACAGCTAGAAGTCTGTCTGCAAACCAGGAAGAGGCTTCTCACCGGGAACCAAATTGACCAATACTTTCATCATGAACTTCCCAGCTCCCAGAACTGTGTTTTAGCTACTCAGTTTAATTTGTTATACTAGCCCAAGCTAAGACAAATGTCTTATCCATAAATGAAGAGGGATGGACAAGACTGAAGTGTAAAGGCCTGTCTCTTGGATTGTCTAAACCATAAGTTTGTTTTTTTTTTTTAATTCAGTATTGAAAAAGTTCTTGGTTCAGGATTTACCCTGTCATTGTTTCACAGTGTTATCTGGGGAAAAATTCGCCCAAGTAATATTTGCTATAAACAGGAAATTAGAATATTTCTGAGGATGGAAGTTTTCCTGGTAGGATTTGGTTCAGTAGTCTTTTGTTAGTTAAAAAACATTGAGTCATCGAGGAGGATATGCAACCTAAAACAGATTGCCATGAGCCATGTAAATAGGGTCTAGAGTTCTTTTTGTGTGTGTGTGTGGGGGGGGGACATTGGATTTTATTTTATTTTTTTCTTTTTTTCAAAACATTATTTTTAAAGTATTTTATTTGTTTCTTTTTTTAATTAGTCAGCATATAGCATAACAATGATTTTAGGAGTAGATTCTAGTGATTGATCCCCTATGTATAACACCTAGTGCTCAGCCCAAGTGTCTCCCTTATTGCTCCTTACCCATTTAGCCCATCTCCCCTCCCACAAACCCCCCATAAACCCTCTGTTTGTTCTCTATATTTAAGTCTCTTATATTTTGTCCCCCTCCCGGTTTTTATATTATTTTTGATTTCCTTCCCTTATGTTCACCTGTTTAGTATCTTAAATTCCTCATATGAATAAAGTCATATATTTGTCTTTCTCTGACTAATTTCACTTAGCATAATACCCTCTAGTTCCATTCATGTAGTTGCAAATGGCGAGATTTCATTCTTTTTGATTGCCAAGTAATACTCCATTGTATATATACATACCATACCTTCTTTATCCATTCATCTGTCAATGGATATTTGGGCTCTTTCCATACTTTGGATATTGTCAATACTGCTTCTATAAATACTGGGGTGCATGTGCCCCTTTGAAATGACATACCTGTATCCCTTGGATAAATACTTAGTAGTGCAATTGCTGGGTTGTAAGGTAGTTCTATTTTTAGTTTTTTGAGGAACCTCCATACTCTCTTCCAGAGTGCTGCACCAGTTTGCATTCCCACCAGCAGTGCAAAAGAGATCCTCTTTATCCACATCCTTGCCACCATCTGTTGTTGCCTGAGTTGTTAATGTTAGCCATTCTGGCAGGTGTGAGGTGGTATCTTTTGTGGTTTTGATTTGTATTTCCCTGATGATGAGTGGTGTTGAGCATTTTTTCATGTGTCGGTTGGCCGTCTAGATGTCCTCTTTGGAAAAGTGTCTATGTGTTTTTGCCCATTTCTTCACTGGATTATTTGTTTTCTTGAGTGTTGAGTTTGATAAGCTCTTTATAGATTTTGGATACTAACCCTTTATCATTTGCAAATATCTTCTCCCATTCTGTCGGTTTCCTTTTAGTTTTGCTGATTGTTACCTTCACTGTGCAGAAGCTTTTTATTTTGATGAGGCCCCAATAGTTTATTTTTGCTTTTCTTTCCCTTGCCTCAGAGACGTGTTGAGTAAGAAGTTGCTGCAGCCAAGGTCAAAAGGGTTTTTGCCTGCTTTCTCCTCGAGGATTTTTATGGCTTCCTGTCTTACATTTAGGTCTTTCATCCATTTTGAGCCTATTTTTGTGTATGGTGTAAGAAAGTTGTCCAGGTTCATTTTTCTGCATGTTGCTGTCCAGTTTTCCCAGCACCACTTGCTGAAGAGACTGTCTTTGTCTTTATTCCATTGGATATTCTTTCCTGCTTTGTCAAAGGTTAGTCGACCATACATTTGTGGGTCCATTTCTGGGTTCTCTATTCTGTTCCATTGATCTGAGTGTCTGTTTTTGTTCCAGTACCACACTGTCTTGATGATTACAGCTTTGTAACACAGCTTGAAGTCCGGCATTGTGATGCCTCCAGATTTGGTTTTCTTTTTCAAATTGCTTTGGCTATTCAGGGTCTTTTCTGGTTGCATACAAATTTTAGAATTGTTTGTTCTAGCTCTGTGAAGAATTCTGGTGTTATTTTGATAGGGATTGCCACGAATATGTAGATTCCTTTCGGTAGTATTGACATTTTAACAATATTTGTTCTTCCAATCCAGGAGCATGGAATTTTTCCTTTTTTTTTTTTTTTTTTTTTTTTTTTTTGTCTTCTTCAATTTCTTTCATAAGCTCTCTATAGTTTTCAGTGTATAGATTTTTCATCTCTTTGGTTAAGTTTATTCCTAGGTATTTTATAGTTTTTGGTGCAGTTGTAAATGGGATCAATTTCTTGATTTCTCTTTCTGTTGCTTCCTTATTGGTGTATAGCAATGCAACTGATTTCTGTGCATTGATTTTATGCTCTACGACTTTGGTGAATTCATGGATCAGTTCCAGCAGTTTTTTGGTGGGATCTTTTGGGTTTTCCGTATAGAGTATCATGTTATCTGCAAAGAGTGAAAGTTTGACCTCTTCCTGGCTGATTTGGATGCCTTTTATTCCTTTGTGTTGTCTGACTGCTGAGGCTAAGACTTCCAATACTGTGTTGAATAACAGTGGTGAGAATGGACATCCCTGTCGTGTTCCTGACCTTAAGAGGAAAGCTCTCCATTTTTTCCCCATTGAGGATGATATTAACATTGGGTCTTTCATATATGGCTTTTATGATATGGAGGTATGATCCTTCTATCCCTACTTTCTTGAGGGTTTTTAGCAAGAAAGGATGCTGTATTTTGTCAAATGCTTTCTTTACATGTATTGAGAGGATCATATGGTTCTTGTCCTTTCTTTTATTGACGTGATGTATCACATTGATTGTTTTGCAGATATTGAACCAACCCTGCATCCCAGATATAAATCCCCTTTGGTCATGGTGAGTAATTATTTTAATGTATTATTGGATCTGGTTGGCTAGTATCTTTTTGAGTATTTTTGCATCCATGTTCATCAGGGAAATTGGTCTATAGTTCTCCTTTTTAGTGGGGTCTTTGTCTGGTTTTGGAATCAAGGTAATGCTGGCTTCACAGAATGAGTTTGGAAGTTTTCCTTCCATTTCTATTTTTTGGAACAGCTTCAAAAAAATAGGCATTGACTCTTTAAATGTTTGATAGAATTCCCCTGGAAAGCTATCCAGCCCTGGACTCTTATTTGTTGGGAGATTAGTGAATGCTAATTTGATTTCTTTACTGGTTATGGGTCTGTTCAACTTTTCTGTTTCTTCTTGTTTCAGTTTTGGTAGTTTATATGTTTCTAGGAATTTGTCCATTTCTTCTAGATTGCCCATTTATTGGCATGTAATTGCTCATAATATTCTCTTATTATTATTTGTATTTCTGCTGTGTTGGTTGTGATCTCTCCTATGTAATCCTTGATTTTTATCTATTTAGGTACTTTCCTTTTTCTTTTTGATCAAACTGGCTAGTGGTTTATCAGTTTTGTTAATTCTTTCAAAGAAGCAGCTCCTGGTGTCATTGATTTGTTCTACTGTTGTTTTTTTGTTTGTTTGTTTGTTTCAATAGCATTGATTCCTGCTCTAATCTTCATTATTTCCTGTCTTCTGCTGGTTTTGGGTTTTATTTGCTGTTCTTTTTCCAGATCTTTAAGGTATAAGGTTAGGTTGTGTATCTGAGACCTTTCTTCCTTCTTTAGGAAGGCCTGGATTGTTATATACTTCCCAGAGGTTGGGCTGTGGTGTTATCATTTTCATTGGCTTCCATGTACTTTTTAATTTCATCTTTACCTTCTTGGTTAGCCTATTCATTCTTTAGTAGGATGTTTTCTAGTCTCCAAGTATTTGTTATCTTTCCAAATTTTTTCTTATGGTTGATTTCTAGTTTTGTAGTGTTTTCTGACAATATAAACAGTATGATCGTGATCTTTTTGTACTTGTTGAGGGCTGACTTATGTCCCAGTATGTGATCTATTCTGGAGAACATTCCATGTGCACTTGAGAAGAATGTGTATTCTGCTGCTTAGGGTGAAATGTTCTGTATATATCTGTTAAGTCCTTCTGGTCCAGCGTGTCATTAAAAGTCATTGTTTCCTTGTTGATTTTCTGTTTAGATGATCTGTTCATTGCTGTAAGTGGTGTGTTGAAGTCCCCTACTATTATAGTATTATTATCAATGAGTTTCTTTATGTTTGTGATTCATTGATTTATATATTTGGGTTGCTCCATGTATAAGCATAAATGGAGCATAAAGCATTGCTCCATTTATAAGCATAAATGTTTACAATTGTTAGATCTTGGTGGATAGACCCTTTAACTATGATATAATGCCCTTCTTCATCTCTTGTCTTATTTTAAAGTCTTACAGTCTTATTTTAAAATCTAGATTGTCTGATATAAGTATGACTATTCTGACTTTCTTTTGGAAACCATTAGCATGATAGATGGCTCTCCATCCCCTTACTTTCAATCTGAAGGTGTCTTTAGGTCTAAAATGTGTCTCTTGTAGACAGCATATAGATGGATCTTGCTTTCTTATCCATTCTGTTACCCTATGTCTTTTGATTGGAGCATTTAGTCCATTGAGATTTAGAGTGAGTACTGAAAGATGTGAATTTATTGCCATTATGATGCTTGTAGAGTTGGAGTTTCTGGTGCTGTTCTCTGGTCCTTTCTAGTCTTTATTGCTTTTGGTCTTTTTGTTTGTTTGTTTGTTTGTTTGTTTGTTTGTTTGTTTGTTTTTTCAGCTTTTCTCCCCTAAGTGAATCCCCCTTAAAATTTCTTGCAGGACTGGTTTAGTGGTCATGAATTCCTTAATTTTTGTTTGTCTGGGAAACTTTTTTTATCTCTCCTTCTATTTTGAATAACAGCCTTTCTAGACAAAGAATCCTTGGCTGCAAAAAAAAACCCAACCAACCAACCAACCAAACAACCAACCAACCAACCAAACAAACTTGGCTGCATATTTTCCAGTTCAGCACATTGAATATATCCTGCCACTCCTTCCTGGCCTTCCAAGTTTCTGTAGATAGGTCTGCTGCAAACCTAATCTGTCTTCACTTGTAGGTTAAGGACTTTTTTCCCTTGCTGCTTTCATGATTCTTACCTTGTCTGAGTATTTTGTGAATTTGACTATGATAAGCCTTGTTGATGGTCGGTTTGTTTGTTTGTTTGTTTGTTTGTTTTTTAATCTAATGGGAGTTCTCTATGCTTCCTGGATTTTGATGTCTGTATCTTTCCCCAGGTAAAGAAAGTTTTCCATAATGATTTATTCACATAACCCTTCTACCCCTTTTTCTCTTTCTTCACCTTCTGGGACCCCTATGATTCTCATGTTATTGCTTTTTAATGAGTCACTAAGTTTTTTAATTATTAAATTGTGCTCTTTTGTCTAGGTCTCCCTCTTTTTTTCTGCTTAATATTCTCCATAAGTTTGTCCTCTATATCACTGATTCACTGCTCTGCACAATCTACCTTTGCTTCCCTGGCATCCATTTGAGATTGCAGATCAGTTATAGCATTTTTTATTTCATCCTGACTAGCTTTTACTTTTATCTTCACAGAGAGGGATTCTAATCTATTTTCAACACCAGCTAGTGTTCTTATTATCTTGATTCTAAATTCTGGTTCAGACATCTTGCTTGTATCTGTGTTGATTAAGTCCCTGGCTCTCATTTCTTCTCTTTCTTTTGGGGTGAATTCCTTCATTTTGTCATTTTGAAGAAAGAAAAGGAATTAATAAAGTAGAAAAAATAAAAATTAAAAAATTAAAAACCATACAAATAAATCAAAAAAGATGCTAGCTCCTAGGTGTGTTTTGTTCTGCTTGTTGAAAGAAGCTTGATGGGATAGAGACAAGAGAAAGAAAAGACAAGAAAAAAATAGGAAAATGTTGCAAAATTTGAAAAAAATGAATATAATAAAACAGAATAAAATGAAATGATGAAAGTAAAATAGAATTCAAAAAAATTACAAAAAGTGAAAAATATAGGAGAAAAAATTAAAGAAAAATCTTTTTTATATAAAAATGGAAAATAAAAGTAATGTTTTTCTTTTTTTGTATTCAATAATAAGAAAAGAAAAACGAAAAAAAATGAATAGATGGACCAGTGAGCAGAATGAACTACAATTGAAATTACATCCGGTTTCCCCTAGAAGTCAACCTATGAAGCACTTTATAATCCATAAACTAAGCAGGTGGAGAGACTTGTGTCTTCAGCCAGGTTGGCCCAGTTGGGCGGGGCTTTAGTGTAATGGCTCAATTCTCCACTAGATGGAGCTGCTTAGCTTACTGGGGTGGATTGTTGTGGTGCATGTAGATGTGTATGCACATGCACAGGAGGGTTGAAAATGGTATTACCCAGCTCTCCAGTCTCTAGTTTCAGAACTCTGTGCTCTCCCTGACTGGCAATCAACCACCCCTCCTTTTGTCTCTGGCTTCCATCCATTCCCTGCTTCTGCACTGTCCCTGACCAAACCATCAGGCTGTCAGGCGGCACCTGTTTCCTGAGTTTTAGTTCAGGTGGGGCTGTGTTTCCCAAGCCCTCACTTCTGAGGGACTAAAGCCTTGACCTGCTCAGACCTTCCAGGGGAGGGTCTTGCCAGGCAATGACCAAGTGCTGGACCACCCCCAGAAACATTTGTGTGACCATGCTGCTACCAATACCCAGAGACTATGGCTGGGTGCCACACTTCCCCAGAAAAAGTTCCTGCAATTGTGTAGTAGCAGCATTTCAGGGATTATGGTAAATGGTAATACACATCTGGCTCCAGACTTCACCCCAATATCCTTGTTCCAACACCAGTGAATGTAACTGATATCCAGGGCCTGCTGGGACCCTTGCCTGTGGAGAGGCTGCAAAGCCTCTACCAAATGTCCTCCCAGCAGGGGAACTGCCTCTTCCCATGTGGCCCAAGGCTCCTGGGGATTTGCCTTTCCTGCCAGAGCACCACAAGGTATTGAGCTGTAGTTTCAGACTCTTTACTCCCCCATTTATAGAGTCTCCTTTCTCCCTTTTTTGTTCAGTCCCTTGTGGTTGTTTCCACTTTTCCTCTTTTCTCTCCAGGTGCTTTGGGGAGGAGCAGGGGGGTGCTTTTCCCATACTCTCCCCACTTCTCTGTCCTCTCTCTGCAAGCAAAAACAGTTCCCTGCCGTCCATGGCTTCTCTCTTCCCACTTGCATACCTGCCAAGTACTGTGGTTCAAGTTGTGCAGATTGTTGTATTAATCCTCAAATCAGTTTTCTAGGTGTGCTAAATGGTTTGGTGTTGATCTAGCTGTATTTCAGGGAGGAGAGATAGAAAAAAAACTTCCATGCTATTCTACCATCTTGGTCCCCTAGGGTTCTCTTCTAATGGTTTATTCTTTCCTTAATTTGTTCAGTTTTAATAGATATTGTTTGAGTATTTCCTATGGACCAGGCACTGGGTTAGATGTTGAACAACAAATAATGAACAAATCAGACAGTGTGCCTCATGAACCTGCTAGTTGTCACCATTAGGTTTGACCAGTCCAAAATCTAATACAATCAGAGCACAACTTTTATTCATATTTTTCCAAATACTACTTGCTTAAGAATAGATTTGTCTTATAACATTTCTATTATCTCCTTAGGTAACAGACTGTCCTATGGTCATTTTACATTGCAAACATTTTCAGGAATTAGGCTCATCAGTGGAAAATAGTAATCAAATTTCCAAATGCTAAGTAATAGTCCAAACTCCCTTCTCTCAGCTGGAGCTTTTGCTTAGAAGAGCCTAGTGGGAAAGTGGGAGTACAGTTGGTTCTGATATTTCAAATAGAATCGTTTTCTTAATTTAATTTTTTATTGTTCGTTGTTAGTGCATAGAAATACAGTTGGTCTTCTATATTGATTTTGTGTCCTGCAATGTTGCTGAATTCATTTATTAGTTCTAATAGGTTTCTTAGTTAATTTCTTGACTTTTTTATAGATAAGGTCTCATAATCTATACATATAATTTTACTTATTTCTAATTTAGGTGACTTTTATTTCTTTTTTCTTGCCTAATTTCTCTGGCTAGAACCTCTAGTGCAAAGCTGAATGGAAGATTAAGAGTAAATATCCTTATCGTGATCTTAAGGGGAAAACATTCCATTCTTCAGTTTTAAGTATGGTGTTAGCTGTTGATTTTTTTATAGAGGCCCTTTATAAGGATAAGGAAGTTATCTTCTCTTCTTAGTTTGTTAAGTGAGTTTTATTATGAAAGTGTTGGATTTTGTCAAATGTTTTGCCTGCATCTGTTGAGATGATAGCATGTTTCTTTTTTTTTTATTCTGCTAATATGGTGTATTACATTGAATGATTTGCGTTCCAAATTAAAATCACATTCCTTTTTATATATTGCTATAATTCGTTTGCTAGTATTTTGTTGAGCATTTTTTTGCATCTATTCACAAACAATTGGTTTGTTGCTTTCCTTTCTTGTGATGCCTTTGTCTTATTTTGGTGTTAGGCTAACACTGGCCTCATAGAGTGAATTGGGAAACATCTCAATGTCTTTGTTTTTTACTTTTTGCAAGTATTTTGAAGGTTTGGTACTAATTCTTCTTTAAACACATAGAAGAAGTAAAGTCACCTGGGCCTAAATTTTTCATGTGTAAAGTTCTTTTGATTCTCCTCCTTCTTCTTCCTCCTTCTGCTGCTTCTCCTCCTCCTCCTCCTCCTCCTCCTCCTCTTCTTCCTCCTCCTCCTCCTCTTCTTCTTCTTCTTCTTCTTCTTCTTCTTCTGCTTCTTCCTTTACTTATAAGTTCTATTCAGATTTTATATATCTTCTTGAGTCACATTTAATTATTTGTATGTTTCTGGGAATTTGTCCACCCAGGTTATCGAACTTTTGGTATATAATTGTCCCTGGTATTTCATTATACTTCTTTGAACTCTATAATGTCAGTATTGCTGTCCCCTATTTTGTTCCTGATTTTAGCAATTTGAATCTTCATTTTCTCTTTGTCAGTCTAATTAAAGTTTGGTAAATTTTGTTGCCATTCAAAGGGTATTTCATGATAATGTTTTTATTCATCTTAACTATTTTTTTATTATTTATTTATTTCCACTTTGATCTTTATTATTTCCTTTCTTCTGCTTGGTTTTAATTTAGTTTGCTCTTCTTATTCTTGTTTTTTAAGGTGGAAGTTTAAGTTATTAAGCTGAGATTTTTTAATATAGGCATTAAAGCTATCAATTTCCTTCTAAGCACTGTTTAGCTGCATCCCGTAAGATTTTATATGTTGGTATTTTGGTTTCCATTCACCTCAACATTTTCTAATTTCCCTTGTGATTTCTTCTTTGACCTCCTGGTTATCTAGGGATGTGTTGTTTAATTTCACTTAATTGTTGATTTCCAATGTTTCCTTTTGTTATTGATATCTAATTTCATTCCCTTGTGGTTGGAGAGAATACTTTTCATGATTTCAAGCCTTTAAATTTATACTGAATTTTATGAGAGGGAAAAAAGTCTCTCCACTGAACAAGTGATTTTGACCTGAGCTTCTAGGAAGGTAGAAGAATATATTGACATCTCAGAAAGAGGAAAATTCTTGGTGTTTTCAAGGTTCCAAATAAAGTTGGTGGAGATATAATAGTGGACAAGAAGAGACCTAGCAGTGGAATATACAGTGAGAGAAGCATATGGGTTGTGGGGAATGGACAAGACCACAAATATTCCAGATTTGAGGTTTTGAAATTGGTTTATTTTCATTCATTAGTAAGCATTGAAAAGTTACAAATACATTTGGGAATCCTGATGGTGCAAGAGCATGTGACTTCTCAAAGCCTGCTTAATTTCTTACATACATACACCCGAAGGTGGGTGGCCTCAGAAGCTAGGGAAGAGGGAGAAGCATCGATAATCAAGGGTTTCCATTTTATCAGGACGATGATGGTGTAAGGATAGCAATAACATCATGTGAAAAGTAGGCTGAAGATCAGTATTTCTTGTCAGGAAAGATTATGGAAGACTTTGAAATGGTCAAAATGCTGAGAAGATTAGTAACATGTATTGTCATTGATCTGTTTTTAAACCGTAAATTATAGATAACTGATAGCAATTTGACTACTTTCCTTATGTAAAAGAATTCCGTTGAGTGACAGAAAATCGATCCATTTATGCCCCCCAAGAAATATAGTTTTGAATTTATTTGTGAATTCATTCAGCATTCCTGATTAACCTATGTAAGTTCAGTAGTTTGAATTCTTTGAACATCTTGTTTTTTCATTAATGAATGAGTTAAAATCTTTTGCACGTGTTTGTTTTATATTATTATGGATCATGATATTACCTTTTAGAAAAATTATCCATTAAATTGGAAAGAGCCTTCATTCAGTCCAATTGATATTTAATCCTCAGGGACAATTTGTGTTAAATATCACATGCACCTTGTCAAGAGCAAACAGTTCATTCTCATGCTTTATCTAATAGCTGTTTTGTTTTCCTAGACCTTTGGCATTTATCTCTGAGTTTGGAGGCCACAATTATATTAATCAGTCCATATGGCCTTACCCCCATTTCTCTAGTTGGGGTTCTCTGGAGCTTTCTAGCCTTCACCTTTATAAAATCTGATGTTTATAAAGTCTTCCATGATGAGTAACTAAGAGAAAGATTGAGTATCCTAAAAAGGTAATTTTTAATGATGTGGCAGCAATAATATTGGGCAAAAAAATTTTTTTTTATTTAAGGAGTATAGCAAAAGAGCTGAGTACTAGAAACCTTCCTATTTCAGCAACTTGTTATCAGAGGAATTTATATTTTCACTTACTGGAAACCTAAATAAATAATCCAACCATGTTCTATGTCAATTTGGGGGAATATTCTCTACATGTTTAATTGTGTAGAATCAAAAGTTGAGTGTTGGGGTGCCTTGGTGTCTCAGTGGCTAAACATCTGACACTTGATCTCAGCTCAGATCTTGATCTCAAGGCCATCAGTTCAAGCCCTCCACTAGGCTCCACATTGGGTGTAAAGCCTACTTAAATTTAAAATAAAAGATGAACGTCATAAGAAATTTGTAGGTGCTGCATTGGACCAATCATGAAGGAATCTGCCATTACCATATGCTTTGAAGTTTTGAATGATAAAATGATATAGATCTTCAACTGTTTCCCGCCACCCCCCCTTCTGTTAACTTCTTTAGCTTTTAGTTAGAGGCCTGGGAGGTAGAAGAAAGTAGAGGCAGAATTGCTTGTCCCAGTTAGCTCTCTATTAACCATCATCATTGGAAAATCAATTAAAATTTTACTTTCCTTTTCTCTGTCTAGACATACATGTGGATGGGTAAAGAGTAACCACTTGGGATTTACAGAAGGAGGTGACAAGGGTCATAATACTGTTCAAGGTATTGGGCTTACCAAGATCTGATGGAAATAAAGGGCTATGATGATGGGAGGAAAAAGCAGATAAATGGCTAGGAATGGTCACCTGAGGCTTAGATTGATATTGATGGAAGGCAAGATTCTTTGTAGACAGACATTAAAGAACAAGAAATTTTCCTGTATCCTCAACATTCTGGGAATAAATCACTGTGCACAGGGTAAGGCTGAACTAGATCAAGCTGATAATCTTAAGATCAATGATTCCATTGCTATTTAATATTCTAATCAGGAATCAATAAAATTTTAATGTCAATGATTTACAGCTAGGGAAAGAGGCAGAGGGACTGTGGAATCTACATTTTGAAAACTCAATTACAAAAATGAAAAATTAGATCCTAGTTTCATGCTAGATAAAGACATGCTTATCAACATTTCCTCCCATGGACTAATTAACAGAAACACTAATGACACTAAAGAGGTATTGTTCAACAGAAACAATGGACTGGAGATGGAATCATCAGTGAACATAACATTTTTAAAAAGTCTGTTGAATTCAGAAAGTAGAAGAGGTAGTGACTGATGATTTATGGAAAGGAAAACATAGTCTAGAATATCCTTGAAGGCAACTACAGTCAAAGAGCCATCTGATCTCTATTTGGCAGGGTCCCAGAGGCACAACAGATTCAGAGCTGGGGTCCCCTAGCATAATGGCCAGCTTTTTCCTCACTCAATTTAAAACAAAGTCTGTCAATCAATCTGCTCAGCAATTCACATAGGATACCTAGTAAGCCTTTCTAATGCCACATTCTTATTTATGAAAAAGCAACAAAGGATCACAGAAATTTGAGGAAAGCCTGCATCACAAGAAAGAACAGATGAAAACTTGTATCAAGGGAAACAGGAACATTTTTAAGAATAAAAAAAAACCCTTAAATGAGTAGTCTAAGATATACCTACAAAGATACTGCATGTGTAAAATAAGATCAGCGTATTGTGAAAAATGAACAGTGAATTCAAGATGGCAGACTTATGTGTATTTTTCTTTTCCCCCTCCTGACTTCATAAGAATGATAGTAAATGATAGAAAAAGATGTAAACCTACATAAAGACAGTGGGATGTATCCAAGGAAAATAGATTAAAATATGTCTTTGGAATCTAGGAGGAAAGATAGAGAATGCTGGGGAATAATTAAGCAGAGTTGTAGGATCACAAATTAGAGAAATTTGAGTTATTATTAATGTGTCCCCAGTGAGGCCTAGGGGACATATGTTTTAATAGATTATTGCAAAAGTCTAGGAGGAAGCCATGAGAGCCATGGCAGTCCATAAATCTATAAAAAGCCATAATATGTATTGGTAAATTCAATAGAAGGAGCTAATGGAGAGGTCCTTACAAAAGAGGCAATAATTAGAGATTAACCCTTGAGACTTTAGTTTTGGGAGGAGAAGAATCACTTCTTCCAAATATAAGCTAAGTAAATGAATAGAGGCTGGATGACATTCTGTGAGATCATGGACTGAGAATCAGGTAGGCTCAGATAAGCTGGGGACTTAAGAAGAGTGGTAAATGTTTAAAACAGCCATGAGGGAAATATATAAAGGAACTGAGAAGATGAGGAATTATGCTCAGTCACAGTGAGATCTCAGCTGGATCATAATGCAGCAAATTGCACAGCATTTTTCTTCAATCATGCTTGGATGCCATAGGTATTAACACAGTACAGGGACAGAAAGACTGGTGATACAAGAATGCTTGTGTAAGAGCCACTGAAATGGTTGATCACGGAGAACAAGCAGGGGAAAGTTATCGTAAGTAAAATCAGAAAAGGCTCAGGCACTGAGAGAACATGAAGGAGAAATGAGGTTACAGAAACAATGAGAGTAAAGAGCAGCCTTAGTGCAAGTAAGGCTGTTTAGAAGTGAAAGACTTGGGGGCCCTGATAACAAAGAAAGTACAAGGTCTTAATTAACTCACAAAGTTAGTGTATTTATATGAATGAGAAGGTCCCAAGTATAACTTTAAAGGTCACTGACTGACATGAGTATACATCCAGAGATCATCTTAAGCATTTGTTGTATAATTAAACGTGTATTCTTTGAGGAGAATAGAAGTTTAAAAACATTTTGAGTGTGTGTGTATAAGCCTGTGTCTGTATCCAAAAATGAGTGAAAATAATTAGGATAATTATGACATGTGTGAAGGTTCTTGGAAGATGATAGTGAAATAAACTTTTCTAAGAAGGCATTTCTGAGTAAACTGTAAGTAGTTATTTTTATCTCTGAAAAGCAAATTTTCCAATGGTGTTACACATGTGGTACATGTGTTTCCAGAAAAGCAATAAATGGTTTTGAAAAGAGACAGGACATATGCCTCGCTAATGATTACTAATAAGGGAAAATCATTTATGCATAGCCAGTAAATAGCCAAAAGATAGGAAAGCTACAAATAAGATATTTGAGTAAATGGATAATCCAAGGGATACTATGCTACTCCGGACACTGATAATCGATTAAATGGATTAAACATATTAAATGGATTTTGTTTTGGTTATCCTTTGTTGCATAATAAACAGCTCTAAAAACTTAGTAGCTTAAACAACAAAATTATTATCTCTCATGATTCTATAGATTGACTGGGCTCCACTATGCAATACTTCTGATCCATGAATTGTTGGTAGAGGCTGAAGTCCACTGAATTCTCAACTGTAATTCAGTGCCCTGGAATATCTACATCAACTCACTTGGCTAGCAGGTGGGGTTGTATGTTGGCCGAAGAGTCCAGTTGGTGCTGTTGGCCAAGAACCTCCTTTTTTTCTCCCTGTAGCCTTTCCATATGTCTTAACCTTCTCAAAACACTGGGTTTGAATGTTAAAAGTTCTAAGTAGAAGCTGAAGATCTTTCAAGGCCCAGTTTTGAAAATTACACAATGTTACTACTGTTACATTTTATTTGTCTAATCAAGTCTTTATTCTGGCCAGATTGACTTTAGAGTGGTGATATATGGAAATGTCT
The DNA here is from genome assembly GCF_023721935.1 of Panthera uncia. NCBI lineage: Eukaryota > Metazoa > Chordata > Mammalia > Carnivora > Felidae > Panthera > Panthera uncia. The sequence goes on along the minus strand of NC_064812.1, from coordinate 45,468,594 downwards.
CTTTAATTTTTTTAATGATTATTCATTTATTTTTGAGAGAGAGAGAGAAAGAGAAAGGGAAAGAGAAAGAACACGTGAGTAGGGGAAAGTCCAGCCGATTTTCTGGGATTCTTTTCATTTATATACTGCATTACCTCTACTGTTTCTTAAATCCCATGTCTTGTTTACTTGTTTGTCTTGTTGGGGGCATATTTTCAAGTAGTGTCCTAAAAGAGGGTACATGGAACATACAATTTTTAGTTCTTGATCGTTTAAAAATATTTTTATTCTGTAATCAGAATTAATTGGTAGTTTTTTGGAGTGTAGAATTTTAAATTGAAAACAATTTTCTTTCAGAATTCTGTAGGTATTCTTCCATAATTTTTAGCACCTAGCATTACTGATAAGTGGTCTAATTCCAGTCTTGTTCTATTGTTACTATTACCTAGAATATATATGGAGTGGTTTGAACTTGAGGCTGGCTGATGTGCTTTGCAAAATTCTATAGATGCCCAGGGCTATCAAATTGCAATTATAATAGAATGTGGGAATGAGATGGGACTAAGAGGAAAGTGTGGTAGGCAGAATGGCTCATGCTGAAATGTCCATACCCAAATCCCTGAAATTTGTGAATATGTTACATTACATGGCAGAAGGGACTTTATGGTTCTATTTAAGGTTGTGGATCTTAAGATAGGAAAATTATCCTGGATTATCTGAGTGGACCCAGTCTAATCAAAGCACCTTCTAAAGGCAAAGGACTTTCTCTGGCTGGAGTTAGAAAAATGCAGCACAAGGAAAAGTCAGAGATGTGAAGCGTGGAAGAGACTCAACCTATTGTGGCTTAGGGTCCATGTGGAAGGAATGAGAAGGAAAGCAGGTAGTTTCCAGGAGTGAAGAACTTCCCCCAGCTCATAGCCTGCAGGTAAATGGGGACTTCATTCCTACACTCACAAGGAATTGAATGTAGCCAACAAACTCAATTAGGCTGAAAGCAGATGTCCCCCACAGCATCCAATAAGGAATGCAGCAGTGCTAACACCTTGATTCCAGCCTTGTGAGTAAGCGGAAGACCCAGCTGAGCCCACATGGACTTGTGATATAAAGAAAATGTGAGATCATAAATTTGTCTTGTTTTAAGTCACTAGGTTTTGATGATTTGTGATAGCAGTAGATAAGTATTACAGAAGGTCATTAATTGAAATCGGCATGAAAAAAATTAACAGCTTTATCATTTCTTTCCAAATTTCCACACTTAGAATATCTGTCATCAGGGTTACTCCCTAGCACAAGCCACAAAATTACACAAGGACCTACTTTGAAGAAATAGAAGCATCTGCATTTCTGAAAGGTAGGGCAGCTTTTAGGTGCTTTGATATATCAGACATCCATATTGATGGTTTATGGACCGCCCCTCTCCCCCCAGCATGATGGCCAGTTTTGTACTGTCATGTCTTAAAGCAAAATATGCTGATCAACAATTCCAAAGAATAAAAATGGTCTTTTCTAGACTACAGAAATTCTCAGATGTGAAAGAGAGAGGTTGAGCTGTTTTTATGCATAACACTCTCATGCAAAAAGTGTGTTTTGTTTTGTTTTGTTTTTCCCTCTTGACACAAAATTTGTGGTGCATTTTCCAATAACATTTTTCCAATTCTCTGGACATGAACTGGGTATCTTACAATGCAATTCAAGTCTGACACTAACCACCTGGAGTTAGCATCAGACTCCACAGGTTTAAGGGCTCAGTCCCACAGACTGATCTTACTTCAGATGCCGGCCACACATATCAAGTTCCCAGATTACCTACACTTCTGTCTGACTTAGTTACAAAGCTGAGTTGTTTCTATAACCCTTCCTTCCATGTTTGATAATTTGTTAGAACAGCTCATAAAATTCTAGAGAACACTGTACTTGCTGTTACTGATTTATTATAAAGGACGTAAATGAAAGGTCAGATAAAGAGGTACCTAGGGACTGGAAGGAGTTCCAGAGGGTCCCAAGTATAGAAGATTTTGTCCTTATGAAACTGGGGTGGGCCACCCTTCTGGCATGTGGATGTGAGTGCCAACTGGGAAGCTCTCTGAACACTGCTGTTTAGGGTTTTTATGGAGTTTCAATGACATAGACATGATTGATTAAATTATTAGCTACCGGTGATTGAACTCAATCTTTAGACCCTCTCCTCTAGCAGTGGTTGGGGGTGGAGATGAAAGTTCCAAACTTCTAATCATATGGTTGTTTCCTTTAGCAACCAGCCCCCATCCTGAACCTATCTAGAAACCCACCAAGAGTCACCTCATTCGCATAAACTCAGGTATTTTTGAAAGCAACTTTCTTTGGTTAATAAAGGACACTTCTATCACCTAGGAAATTCCAAGTATTTTACAAGTTCTATGTTAGGAACAGGGACAAAGAGAAAAAAAAAATGAGCACAGAGTAAACAGAAAATTCAGGAAACAGAAACTTCTAAAACTGAAAAGAAAATATCCAATAATAGAATACTAATTCATATTCTAGAAATATTTCAAAAGATTGCATTGATGATTCAAGAACAGGATAATAAATAAAACCAAAGCAAAACCATTAGAAAACATAAAAAGAACCCATAATAAGCAAAATATGGTTAAAAGGAAAAGAAAATATAATTTAGGTGTTGGGGAGAAAAACTAAGAAAATCTCCTAGAAAGTTGAAAAAAAAAAAAGCATATCATTGGAAAATAGATGAGAAAATGTTGTAGTCATAGAAAACCAAGCCAAGAAATTAATATCTAGTTAAAAAGAGTTTCAGAAAGTAAGCACAAAAAAGTGAAAGAGGAATTTTTGAAAGAAGTCACACTAAATCATTTTTAAAGTTCATAAAGGATACATGTCTCTAGATTCAACAGCTAAATGCAGGTATATAATTTACCCCTTTTCTTGGTCACCTGGGCAGAAAGAGAATTTCTCCTCGAGTTTTATGTATCTGTATTGCTACACAGTTCTGCATGACTGGGGCTGTCTTTGAGGTAAGGTTATGAGAAAATAGAGGAAAAGATTAGGGATTGCTTCATACTCATGGGTCCACAGGACATATCTCTCTTATTTCCTTTGGCCAGAAAACTAGCTTTAGATATCCGTACTATTGCTTTCATTGCTGCTAGGCAGTTCTGTGACTGAGGCTCCCCTACAGGCAGGGCTGACAGGGGGAAAAAAAGAGGAAAAGAAAGCAAAACCCCAAACATATGCACTCTCTGGAACACAAATGCTAGTTTTCCAAGTTGAGAAAGACAAGATTCCTCTCTGCTTCTCCTACCTGCTGTATACTTTTGCACAGGTGAGACTACCCTTGGGTTAAAGCCAGGAGATTAAAAAAAAAAAAGGAAAAATAAAAATAGAAAAACCATGTCCTCCTTCAGGTTTTGTCATTCCTCTTTCCAATTCCTCTTTTCAGAGTCCACAGATTTTGATATTCATACTTTTACCAGAAGTTTTAGGCCATCAGTGGGACAGATAAGCAGTAGTTTGCTTATCCCACGTTGGCCAGCTTTGGAAGTCTACATCAAGTTTTGATTGTTTAACTGATTTAAGTATAAGAAGAAAAGTCCAGCAGAATGTAAGATATATGAGACTAGAGAAAAAGATACAAGATTGTATGTGGAAATGTTAATGAAGTAATTGAGACAATGGTAACATGGGTTCCATCTGATATATGGGTATGGCAGTTTATTTTGGGGAGTAACAGACTCATAGAAAAGAATATTACTCAGGAGATATAAACTCTGACATTAGGATGAAGGTACAGGCAGCAAAAACTCAGAAAAAGTATAGGCTTCCGAGCTTTAGACTTTAAAATGTTAAAGAAGAGAATGGTCAAGCCAAATTTACCATTTATATATCTTTGTCTCCTAAAGACTGTTTACTACAGTGTCGTGGGCAGAGCAGAAATGCTCTTAAAACTCAAGGTTCAACTGATGATGGCTGGGATGAAGTAACTGAGTTTGTATGAAAAAAATCAGGAGTGATCCTGTCATAAGCTATGTTAGACGATGGCCATTTTGTAGGGTATTGACTGGAATAGATGGAGACAGAATGGACACATCTGGCTGAGGATGTTAACTTTGAGAAAGGAGAGGGAGAATGAAGAGACTAGCAAGAAACAGTGACAACCAAAAAACCAAAATTGTGTTAAAAGAAAGTAATGCTATCAGCAGCTTTTGTTATTGGTAACTGGTTCAGCAGCATTCAGAGAGATGACTACGAAGTCTTTTTTCCTGTGAGCTTTGACTCATAAAGGTTGAGCATTAATAGTCTGGTCTTTTCATGAGTTGCCACGTTCAGTTATCAAGCTTTGCTCATTGTTTCATTGCATCAAATAACAACATAGAAACTACTTAATGAATTCTTTAGCTTTGGGTACTGAAGAATTTTTAAATTAATATACACAAGGAATTTTAAGCATAGAAAATATATGTAAACAATTACATTTTCTTTTTTTTAAATTTTTTTAATGTTTATTTTTTATTGAGAGACAGAGAGACACAGAGCATGAGCAGGGGAGGGGTAGAGAGAGGGGGAGACACAGAATCCGAAGCAGGCTCCAGGCTCTGAGCTGTCAGCACAGAGCCTGACGCGGGGCTCGAACTCACAAACTGCGAGATCATGACCTGAACTGAAGTCGGTCGCCCAACCAACTGAGCCACCCAGGCGCCCCAACAATTACATTTTCATAAGGAGTTTTAAGTAGCCTTTTATTAAAATTAAGCTTTGTGTAAAAACTTGTCCAGAGAAAGATTTCTTAGCAAGACTTTAAAAAGCACTATGAAAAAGTTGTTAAGTTGGGCTATATTAAATTTAAGCACTTCTGTCTGTGAAAAGATCCCTTTAAGAGAAATAAGGCAAGTAGGGTGACCAACCATCTGATTTGCCCAGGACTGAGGTATTTCCCAGGGAGTGAGATTTTCAAACTGAGAGAGTCCTAGGCAAATCAGAGTGGTCATTTGAGAGACAAGCAACAAAAGCTGTGACAATATCTGCAACATGTCTACAACATGTCCTAGGCTTGACAACTGAGGCCACTTTACATCTACGTAGTTCAATTCTCAGGACTGAAAACAGACCACTTATAATTTCTTCCTGAAAACCCTTGCCAAGAAAGAAAGACAAGACTGTAGATTAACAAATAACTTCACTGCTTGTTTCAGGAAACTCGCGAAAGCTAATTTGTTCAAAGGATGGATTCTCATCTGGAAAAACAGCCTCCCCAGGACAATAGGTTGCTCACCTGCTCAAAAAATTCACATGAAACAAGTGTTTATTTATGAAGGCTTGCTTCAAGACCTTTGCCTTGTTGTGTCTACCATCCTGAACTATTATATCATGAATTTTTCCCAGTCCCAGTTAATGGCTGTATTGAAAGATCCTCCTTAAATTACTTGATCTCAGATATGAAAATCCTATGGGTAGCCATCCTGACTTCTTTTTTTGAAACTTCAGATTGTGAAGGTTGTGCTCTCCAATACTACAGGTTAACGAACTTGGATTTGCTTGATCATCAGATTATTCTAGCAGTCTCTTAGAAGAGTTGGCAGTTGACAGTTCTCTTGTAGAGTATACAATGAACTCCTACAAATACAAGGAAAAGATACCACCACCCAATAAAAAAATTGGCAAAAGCTTGAAAAAACAACTTTCAAGAGAAAATATGTAAATAGGGTTTCATTTCATTAGACATCAGGAAATGTGCATTAAAATTATCCAGCAGAATGGTTCAAATTAAAAAGTCTTGGGGGGAGCACTTATACACCATTGATGGGAGTATAAATTGGTATGGTCACATTGGAAGATAGTTTTATAGTACAAATAAAAAATGAATATGTATTCTGTGATCCAGAATTTCTACTCCTAGGAATAAATCCCAAAGAAATGATTAATATATACACCAGAAGACAAGCACAAGAATATTAATCCAAAATATCCATCAATGGTAGAAGAGAAAAATATTTATGTTCATACAACAGAATACTGCATAGCAATGAAAATGAATGACCCAAAGCTATAGGCAACAATATGGATTAATTGCACAAACAGTATTGAGAGAAAGAAATTAGTCACCAGGAGTACCTATTATATGATTCCATTAATACAGAGTTCAAAATAGTACAAATTAATCTCTGGTGTTAGAAATCAGGATAATGATTGCCTTTGGGGGTTACAATTTGGAGGTGTCTGGATGGACTTTTGAATACCAGCATAGTTTTATCTGTTGATCTAGGTGATGGTTACATAGGTATGTTCATTTAGTAATAATTGAGATGTCTACTTTAATAATTGAACTGTTGTCCATTTTCTTTTATGTATGTGTTTTAGTTATCTGTTGCTATATAACAAACCATCCCAAACTTAGTAGCTTGAAATGAGAACAATCATTTATTTTTTTCCATGAAACTGCTAGTTAGGTAGGGGTAAGCAGAAGCAACTTGTCTTTGTTCCTTACTATGAATTGGCTTAAAGAGTGAGGGTGACTTGGAATTATCTGAGGGCTCTTTTACTCACACATCTAGCACTTAATGCTGGCTATTGGTTTGGACCTCATTTTGGGCTGCAGGCTGGAACATCTATAGCTGGCCTTTCCATATGGCTGCTTGGCTTTTTCATAGTGTGGTGGCTGGGTTCCAAGACCAGGCAGAATAGAACAGGGCAGATGTTCATAACATTTTAATGACTTACTGATATAACATCACTTCTACCATGTCCAATGGTCAAGGCAATTACAAAAGTCTATACAGATCCAAGAGGAGGAGTAGAGGCCCCACTGCACAGTGGCGAAAAAATGCCAATGTCACTTGTAAGAAGAACATGTGTGATAGAATATATTATTGTGGCTTTCTTTGGAAAATGCAATTTGTAGCACTGTGTTACAGTTTTAGAAAGCATCGTAGTAAAGACATGGCAAGTTAAAAAAATATTAAATAGCAACCTCTGGTGGTTATTTTAAAGTAGAAGGAGGCCATATGCTGAGTGATGCATCAAAGGAAGAATGTAGTAACTTGGAGCTATCAACTCTTACAAATTAACTCACTCATTTATTTATTTGTTAATAACTCTTGGAGCATTCAGTGTTTGCCAAGTCCTGGGGGATATTAAAATGAGTAAGACAAGGTCCTAGCTTTTAAGGAACTTACATAATAAGACAAAGAGCTTGATTATAAATTTAATGCCATTATCTACTTATGGGGCATGCAAGGTGCTGGCACAGAAGTTAACTCTTAAAAGAATTGGTCTCTGATCAAAAAGACACCTTACAATTTTTCCTATCTCACTGTTTCCCAGTACGTGTTGCCTAATTTTCATGTGGCCTATATAATCAATGTGTATTCATTGTCCCTTTGAATCTGGTATGCGAATGTCCCATTCATTTGCTCCTAGCGAGCCTCATTATTGCTATTCACATTATCATTGATTTAAAAACCATGGAGCTTGGCTTCTCAAGGATACTGCTCTGAAGGATGTACAGACTTAGCTAGAATTAAAGTAAACTGGGGCAGTGTATTTGGTTACAGAATATAGCAATGTGTCCTACTAAGGGCAACTTCTCTGTCAAGGGAGAGCTATATTTAACTCACTCCTTTTTAATTGCTTTGATGTAGTTCTGTGAGCATTGAAATTTAATCTCATAGGAACCTGTCCCTTTTTATAGATCTCAGGCCTTTCTCAGGTTAAAAAAAAGTACACTTACCTCATTTTAGTAGAGAACAAATACCCATGGAAAAGAATATTAACAGGAAATATATTACTTTAAAAGGACACATGTTTCAGCAACATCTAAAACATGAAATTGATAAGGGAATAAATATTAGTAAGGTTGGTATATTTGCACATTCACTTCCTTTTTTATAAAGTCATAGGAAGATGGGGCCCAAACAATACATGTGTAAACTTGGAGCAGTAGCTACTATGGTGCCACACGTAAAGTGGGTCATAAAGACTTTCAGAATATGTAGATACTATTTCTATTTCTGTGTTCATATTCATGACATAGACAACATGAATATGATGGCCCATTCATAGAAATCTATTTGCACAGAGCATCTTCAGTTGGAGGGCTGGTGTGACCATTTCCATGGAGTATCTGGGAATCTTCAGAAACCATGCAGAGTAACCTGCCAAAGGGAATAGTCTTGCCAAGTGAGATATTGGACCTTACTTAGGAAGGTATATCGTGGTTCCTCTCACCAAAGTAAAACTGTCTTCTCGTCTGCTTGGAAAATTTGCAGTGACAGGCATTTCACATCTCTCTTTGACACAAAACACTTCTCATGCTCCCCTCATTCTTTCCATCGATGGAATGTTCCTCTCTGGCCTGAATCCAGGCCTTTTGTCAATTATTTGTTTTTAGATCTATAAGTAAAAAATCTACCTTAAGATGGATTGAGGAACTGCCAGTTTTTCCCATGTTTGAAGACAATTCTCATGTATGCTTATCCAGAGGAAAACATTTCTACTTTTTGAACCTACTCTCTATGATTTTTAGACACTTCTATTACTTTTCTACAGTAGATTCATTACTTAGATCTGTTATTCTGTAATAAAACAAAGTGTCTACTTTAGGTAGTGTGCTAGGTACTTGCATATACATATTTTCATTCCATTTCACAGTAATCTTAGGTAGATATCATGAACCAGAAATCTGAATGACAGGGTTAAGAAATTTGCCAAAAATCACGGAGTGGTGAGTGGTAGGGCTGGTTTTCCCAAGCAGACTTTTTTTTCTTCATCTTCAAGTGTCCCCACTTCTCCATAGCTACCATAGGTGTGAAAGACCATTTGTCAGATATTGACTAGAGAACTGATGTTATTTAGACCAGGGGTGCTTAAGTTTTAGTGGACACCAGAATTACCTAGAGTGCATTTAGAAAACATACTTATGAGCCCTACCTCAGAATTTCAGATTCAGTATGTCTGGGGTGAAGACTAAGAATATTTACTTCTGACAAGTCCCCTGGTGATGCTGATGCTGCTGGTCTGAGGACCACACTTCAAGAATCACTGATTATTATAGAGCTCCCCAGTGCTTGTCTGCAGGACGCTGTAATCAGAGCAGTACTCTGGTGATTCAGAGAAAAACAGTAGAAAGCATTGCCTTCCCCAGGAAGCCTATCTAAATGTAGTAATGCACCCTCTGGCCCATTACCACCCTCCAACTTTCCCTTCTTGCCACCCTCACAAGGTACTACCCTTCTAATCCTATAACCCCCTGTGCATATCTCTGTTACTGCATCTATCACCTTGTATGTCAAAAAAAAAAAATGTTTTTTTCCCTCCCTTTCCTCCTTTGAGATTGTGAGCTCTTGAGGGCAGAGACTACTTTATTTCTCTTTGTATCTCTGACCTCTAGTGAAGTATCTGACATACAGCAGAAACAGTAATTTTAGAATGAGTGATAGAATAAATGTAGCATGGTAATTACATTTGTAGGTACCAGAAAACTATGAAAATAGCTGGTATGTCTTTGACAACATAAAAATTCAAAAAAGATTTGAAAGGTGTGGGCTGGAATGAAAGAAATAAAACATCATAAAGAAAATGCAAAATTTCAAATTCAGATTCAAAACTCATTTTGAATAATCTTTGTTAAGCTGATGTGAAAAAGTCTTAGGGGTTTTAGTGAAATCTCAAATCAGTATGAAACAATAGTATGAAGTATCTTCTAGAGCAATTAATAAACCATGAGGCTTATATATGGAGTATCTATATTAAACAGTCATATAATTTGCTACATTTTCGTTTAAACACAATAGTAACGTTCGCAAGAAAAGAGCCTGGTAGAAGAATGGGTTCGTGTTCCCAGTATCTCTTTATTATACCAAAGCCAGTTTATCTGTAAAGTATGTAGTCTTACATCTGTTCCTATTTAAATTTTACTTCAGGAAGATTTCACTGATTTTTTTTTTAATTTAAGAGCAGCAAACTTTTAACTGTAGGTTCCCCTCTCTTTGTCTAGCTGTAGCCAATTTCTTATTATAGCATTCACTATTGAAAATAGACTTCCATTGTTCATGCCTCTTTTCCTTAACTCTTAATATTTTGAAATGGACCTCTTTTGAACTTGAAGTTCATAAATTTAGTCTTAGTTCAGGAAAGGGGGTTATTGAAGGAAAGAATGGCTTAAATGAAAACCATTTATTTTCTTCCAGCTATTCATGCAGAACAAACTAATTTCCTATTAAAACAAACAAACAAGCAAACCCTGGTAAATATTTTAGGAAATGTTAGAATGGAAATAACTGATATTTAAAATTGAAAAAGAAAGTTCCTCATTTCAGAAAAAAAGTTTTAAAAAAGTAGAATAAGGAAATGGAAAAATTCTAGCTGATTGACTACTCCCTCTCAGAATAGCAACTAGGATGTTTAAAACAAATGCCAGAAAGAAGTTGATACTCTTTTTTTTTTTTTATGACATATTCTATTCTTTTTTTTTTTTTTTTTCTATTCCTCTGACTACTCATCCTCAATTTTGTTTTCTGGACATTTATTCATAAGTTACACATCTTTCCTCCTTCAGGTTATTACCAAAGTCTCAGTTCTTGTTCGGTTCTTCCCTTTCTATAGTCTCCTTCAGAAAAAAATCCTTTCTGTGTGTACTTTTTAATGACTTCTACTCTCACCATTATACAGCTAATTCTAATGCGTAATATCCAGTTCAATTTATGACTTCAGAATCAATCCCATATTTTCAATTATCTACTTAATTCCACATGAATGTACTGTCATTACTTCAAATTCATCATTTTTTCAAATGGGATACATTGTGTTTCTGTTTCATTTAGATATCCCTTCTAAATTCTCTGACCACATCCAAAACTAAATTTCCTCACTTAAATTTAAATTTTTACAACAACTTTGAAATATTCTTTTTTTAAATCCAAATCCTATTAGTGTTTCTTTCACATATTACCTTTTTCTTTCCAATTCCCAAGGCTATTGCCCAAATGCTTGCCTTCTTTGTTAGACAGCTCAGTCCTTGCTCCATTGTTCCCCTGGAGTTCAACCACTTTAACCTCCAAATCTATCATAACATCTCCCTTTACTTACCTGTATTAAAATCTTATTTCTGGGGCGCCTGGGTGGCTCAGTCGGTTAAGCGTCCGACTTCAGCTCAGGTCACAATCTCACGGTCCGTGAGTTCGAGCCCCACGTCGGGCTCTGGGCTGATGGCTCAGAGCCTGGAGCCTGCTTCCGATTCTGTGTGTGTCTCTCTCTCTCTGACCCTCCCCCGTTCATGCTCTGTCTCTCTCTGTCTCAAAAATAAATAAACGTTAAAAAAAATCTTATTTCTTATGAACCAACATGTTTTTACTCAGATATCATCTTCCAATCACATGTGAACATTATAGTTTCTTAGTTCACCTCATTAATGCTCAAATCTAAGGATAATATTAAAGTCTAGGGATTTTAATGCATAATGCATTAATGCATATACTTGCTAGGTTAATATTCCTAAGTAAGTATATCAGATGCCTATTAAAAATCTAACCCTTTAGAAGTACCCCTCCAAAAGTTACAAAGACCAAAGCTACTCTTCCTGGCTTTTATTACTTAGAAAACATAGATTCCATTTTACATACCCAATCTAATTTCTCCCTTTCACCACTATATATCTTCCACTTAGGCCGGTGTGTCCTAGAAATGTCATGTTTATTTCCTTATTTCATGCCTTAGCTAATAATGTTGCTTTCATTTGTAGTGCTGTCCCATCATCTCCTCTGCCTTCCAAGTATCCTACCTGTGAATTCTATACCTTTGGCATGAGAGAGTTACATTATTCCACAAACATATATCTGGTAAATGGCCACTCAGTCTTTAAAATATAGCTCATGCATCATCAGATATAGAAAGCTTTTCCTGACCCATGTGCTTTAACAATCCTCTCTTATTTATATTATCACTGTAATAATGCATTAATATCATTTGTTTATATACTTGTCTTTCCCAGAATAACTGCGTGTGCTGTGAAGTCAAGGCAAAATTCAAAGCAGAAAATAACACAGTGCTTGGTAGAGAGTCAGTTTTTAGTAAATGAAGATTGAATAAATGAATGAATAAATCTTTACCTTTTAAGACAGTTTGCGTTTAACCTCCCTAGTGAAGCCTTCTTACATTATTCTGAGCACTTGCTGATGTCTCTTCCATCAGCAATTACAGATGTTACTATGTAATTAATTTTCAATTATTTACCCTCTTATTTTGTTAATATGTGTTAGATTCAAAAAATGTAATGTTTATTAATTTTTAGACAGAGAGAGAGAGCACAATTGGGGGAGGGGCAGAGAGAGAGGGAGAGAGAATCCCACGCAGGCTTCACACTGTCAGCACAGGGTCTGATGTGAGACTTGAACTCACGAACTGTGAGATCATGACCTGAGCTAAAACCAAGTATCAGGCACTTAACCAACTGAATCGCCCAGGCACCCCGTAATTTGTTTTAGACTTTAATCTTCTCTGCCTTAATAAGTTCAGAAATTGAACTTGAATGTCTGGGAACGTGCCATTTTCTTATTCTCTGTTTCCTATCCTGCTTAGCAGGGAAAACATGTTGTTTATATCTGTTGGTTATAATTTTTCAAGAACTACATTTCTGAAGGAGTTAGAGATGGTGTTTTATGCAGTTTGGAAGTTTTTCTGCAGATCTCCCTATACCTCATCACAACTAAAAGATACAGTCTTTTTTTTTTTTTTTCAACGTTTTTTATTTATTTTTGGGACAGAGAGAGACAGAGCATGAACGGGGGAGGGGCAGAGAGAGAGGGAGACACTGGGACAGAGAGAGACAGAGCATGAACGGGGGAGGGGCAGAGAGAGAGGGAGACACAGAATCGGAAACAGGCTCCAGGCTCCGAGCCATAGGCCCAGAGCCTGACGCGGGGCTCGAACTCACGGACCGCGAGATCGTGACCTGGCTGAAGTCGGATGCTTAACCGACTGCGCCACCCAGGCGCCCCGCTAAAAGATACAGTCTTCGAAAAATGCTCTTCACCTGGGAAACACTACAGTGACACTTTCTCTCTATATCTGATCTTTCTCTTTTCTCCTTAGGCAGGTAAGCCCCTACCCAAATGCCAGCCCAGTTGGTGAGCATGTTCCTCCACTCTATTTCTCATAGTTAAACCTCTGAGTTTGTTGAAACACTGTGGAAATGTAGAAAAGACTTGCTTTGGTTTACTGCAATTTGGAAAGTATTCATGTTTGTCCACATTCCACCTTCTTTGTCAGATGCTCACATTGATACTTAAGAAGCCTGACGACAAATGGGTACTCATTTGAAAATGGTGCCAAAAGTAGGAACCAATTAAAAAATAAAACTAAACTGTATAACCAAAAACCAGACAGAGCTCCTTCACATTAGTCTTCAAATGATAATTTTATGCTGTTAATTAGAGAGGTATGAAAAATAAAATAGTTATTCACAAGGAAAGCTAATGTGATTTCTATTATTGAATTAAGATCAACATATTAATCTATATTTTTAGGGGAAAAAACCCAAAATGCCATCTTTGTAATTCCAGAGAGTTTTTTTAATAAATGCTTATTTATTTTTGAAAGATTGCAAGCGGGGGAGGGGCAGCGTGAGGGGAGGGGTCAGTGGATCCAAAGTGGGCTCTGTGCTGACAGCAGTGAGCCTGATGTGGGGCTCGAACTCACAAACCACAAGATCATGACCTGAGCCGAAGGTGGACACTCAACTGACTAAGCCACCCAGGTGCCCCTCAAATCAGAAAAATGTTTAAAAATCAACAAAAATATCCCTTCCACAATTACCTTGTGAAATCTCAGCTAATTTTTAAAGAAAAATTTCAGCTAAAACCTATCCATTAGGGACAGAGTAATTTATCCCAATTCTTATGAGCTAGACTTAGCATTGCAGTGACTCTCGAAAAGATTTTAGACAATTTTAATAATCTTTCTCCCCCATGTTTATAAATTGAAAGGTTACTGGACAGTTAAAAATAATCTTCCTCTGGTTTTTCTAAATGAAAGGATGTCAAGGCATCACCATTTGGACTGCTGTTGCAGTGATATTGTAACTGTAGCAACCGTATGCTGATGAACCAGCTTCTATCAGGAATGTGTTTTAAAAATTCCCATGAGGCTTCAGCAGCTTGGTAAGCCAAAGGGGAACATATTTCAAATTAATTGTTCCCATTTTATGTGATAAAAAAAATCAGCCAGGCTCCTCTGTGACAATCCTGCTTCATTGTGTCAGTAATGAAACCACACATTTAATTGACAAGTGACAGTTCCTTGCTGTTCTGTTTCCTCTGCTATTTATTATATTTTCAGTGGGTGTCTGTGGTGCTGAGAATGCCTGTGGTAGCAGAAACACAGTGTAAAAATGGTCAGTTCTATTGGCGTTCTGAAAAGGGTCTTTTCTTTACCTGATAATATTGTTCCTGATTGATTGTATCTTGAATTTTAGTAAATGAAATTACATTTTTTGTGTCTATGTTAATCATGTTATGACATTTTTTTAAAGGGAAATGACCCCTTTGTATTACAAATAAAGGGTCAGGAGGAAAAAAAAAAAAAAAAGAACCAAATGGGGAACCAATAAGATGACACTTGAGGAAAGCAGAAATCTCCCTAGAGCTTGGTCACTGTCTAGCTTTAACACTTAGGGAAGACACAAAATGAATATGATAATTTCTAGAAGCCTTGCTTCAGCTCTCTGTGTGAGGGATCTAAATTTTTTAAACCTTAGATTTTTAGTTATCACATTTTTAGAGGATATATTTACTATAATAGACTAATAAAAATATAAGGTAGGCTTTTTCATAGGATGTGGCTGTACAGAGTATTGTTTCTTTACCAACGATAAGAAAAATTTGCATAAACTGCAAATTCCACTTTTTTTATCCTGTCAGACAGCTGAGATGTCAAGTGAACCAAATTGTCTCAAGTCCAGGGAGAAAAGACCCATAGCCACCCTTCTCCACATTCAGAAGGGACACTGGAACTATCTCCCCTGTGGCAGGGCACGGTAGGAAGAAAGGGTCAGCTCCCATTTCCACGGCTTGTTAAAGGCTGAGGTTCGGCAGTGTGCTCGTATAGAAATCTCTAGGAGCCTCAGACCAAAGAGGTCTGCGGTTCTCTCACAGGCCCTCTGCCATGGACGACTACCAGATGTTCATGAAAAGACTGGGTTCATAAAACCCTGTCACATCCGGGGCGTAGATAAAGAACTAGTGTAGTTGGGAAAAGATAGAGGACAAAACACTTTACTCCTGGCTGAGAGGTGGGAAAGAGGGCTGAACCCAAACTGATACCATCAAAGTGTTTCTACCTCCGAGGGGTAGAAAACACACCCCAAGACGCACACGGAGGCCCACCACACATACAAAGCAGGGTTTGCCCTCAGGAGGCAGAAAACATTGAGAAATCCCACCTTGAGACTCAGGTACACAGGGCTTCCTGAAGATTGGGGTTCAACCAGAACGTCAGAGCCCCCCTCTCCATCAACCCTGCACACGGTGCCAAGCTACTGCGACCTACCACTGAAGGAAGTGCGTCGGAGAGATGCCTCCCACGCCCAACCCTATGGTAAAAGTATAAAGGGGTGGTTGACAGATGAAGGTAGATCACAAACCTTGATAATAATCCTATCTCGCAGTCTACACGCAGGGGATCTTGGAGAAATTTGATACCTTGGGCACTGATAACAAAATCCAAACTAATTCGATCTGAATTCCTGATTAGATTGATACCGTCTTCTTTATTACTTGTCGAAACATAGCAAAGGCAACTCAACATAGAAAAAAAAAATCTTTCCAATAAACGATGCTGAAATAATTGGGTATCCATATGGGGAAAAAAAAGGAAAATGAACTCAGATCTTTATTTCTTATTACATAAAAAAACGAACCATGATCAAAATGTAAACTATAAAACTTCTATAAAAAACAAGAATATCTTTGGGACCTGGGATTAGGCCAGAACTTATTTATTAGCTAGGATACAAAAGACATGGATCATAAGAGAAAAAAACTGATACATCAGATTTCATCACAATCATAGCCTTTTCTCTTTGAAAAACATGTTGAAATGAAAACATGAAAAAAACTGAAAAGTCACATATTGGAAGAAAATATTTGTTAAACACTTACCTGATAAGAGACTGGTATCTCAAGTATATAAATAACTTCCACAACTCAATAAGAGAAACAACCCAATTTTAAAAATGGGCAAAAGGGGGCGCCTGGGTGGCTCAGCTGGCTAAGTATCTGACTTCCATTCAGGTCATGATCTCACAGTTTGTGAGTTCAAGCCCCGTGACGGGCTTTGTGCTGACAGCACAGAGCCTGGAGCCTACTTGGGATTCTGTGTCTCCCTCCCTCTCTCTCTCTGCCCCACCCCTGCTTGTGCTCTTTCTTTGTCTCTCAAAAATGAATAAATGTTAAAAAAAAAAAAAAAAGTTGGAAAAAAGATTGGATAAAAAAATGGACAAAAGATTTGAACCTACACTTCACCAAAAAAGATATACAGATAGACAGGGAAATACAAATCAAAACCACACTCAGATATCACCTCACGCCAGTCAGAGTGGCCAAAATGAACAAATCAGGAGACTATAGATGCTGGAGAGGATGTGGAGAAACGGGAACCCTCTTGCACTGTTGGTGGGAATGCAAACTGGTGCAGCCACTCTGGAAAACAGTGTGGAGGTTCCTCAGAAAATTAAAAATAGACCTACCCTATGACCCAGCAATAGCACTGCTAGGAATTTATCCAAGGGATACAGGAGTGCTGATGCATAGGGGCACTTGCACCCCAATGTTTATAGCAGCACTCTCAACAATAGCCAAATTATGGAAAGAGCCTAAATGTCCATCAACTGATGAATGGATAAAGAAATTGTGGTTTATATACACAATGGAGTACTACGTGGCAATGAGAAATGAAATATGGCCCTTTGTAGCAACGTGGATGGAACTGGAGAGTGTGATGCTAAGTGAAATAAGCCATACAGAGAAAGACAGATTCCATATGTTTTCACTCTTATGTGGATCCTGAGAAACTTAACAGAAACCCATGGGGGAGGGGAAGGAAAAAAAAATGAGGTTAGAGTGGGAGAGAGCCAAAGCATAAGAGACTCTTAAAAACTGAGAACAAACTGAGGGTTGATGGGGGATGGGAGGGAGGGGAGGGGAGGTGATCGGCATTGAAGAGGGCATCTTTTGGGATGAGCACTGGGTGTTGTATGGAAACCAATTTGACAATTTCATATATTAAAAAAAAAAAAAGATATACAGATAGAAACAAAAAAAATCATGAAAAGGTGCTGAGGCTCTCTAGTCATTAGGGAAATGTAAATAACAAACATATCCAAATGGCTAAAATTAAAAAAAAAATCTGATAATCCCAAGTACTTAGAGTAATGTAGCGCAGGTAGAACTATCAAACGTTATTGTCAGTGGGTATGCAGAATTTTCCTGCCACTGTGGAAAACAGTTTGGCAGTTTCCTTTGAAGTTATACATACACTTACCATATCCCTCAACAATCTGACTGCTATGAATTTACCCCAAAGAAATAAAAACCCATGTCTGCACAAAAAAAAATTGTATGCAAATGTTTACATTGGCTTCATTTGTAATTATCAACATCTAAAAAGAAAGCCCTGAAGTATCCAACAACTGGTGAATGAATAAATCAACTGCAGTGGAATCGATTCTATGTAATACTATTTAGCAACAAAAAGATGCGTGCAACAACACTGAAGAATCTCAAACGAGAAAGAAATTTGTCTCAAATGACTACATACTGTATGATTCCATTTAGACGTCCTTATAGAAAAAGCAAAACTATCAAGACAGACGTTGGATTGGATCTGTGGTTGATAGGCTCTGGCAGTGGAAGAAGGAAATTACAAAGGGTTACAAAAGAAATATTTTGGAATGATGAAATGTTTGATCTCTTGTTTGTGGTGTTACAAACACAGCTGTATGGGTTCGTCAGAATTCATGGAGCTGAACACCCAAAAAGGTCAGTTTCACAATATGTATGTTATATATTAATAATCTTGACGAACAATAGGCTGAAGATAGGTTATATAATGAGAGATCATTCCTAAGGCTAAAAGTTCCTAATTACGAAAAATGAATCCTCGATATGTTGGCAGCTATAACTTCTGTTTACCTTTATTACAAATCTCCAGGAGTTTTTGTGGATTCCTCAATGTTATGCACTTAAATACAGGCTAAATAAGTGTGTATCTTGCAGGATTTATCTTCATTTTTTCCTGTGTTCCTTTTCCTGGCTTTTAAAGATCACTTCACCGGAAGAAAATCTTAAAAATGTTGGTGGTTATCTTTGGAGATGGGATTATAGGATTGAAATATTTTATTCTCTATATACTTTTATATTTTCCCATTTGTAATTCCTATGTTTTATTTTTATAACCAGAAAACTTACTAAAATGTAATGGTACTCCAAATAACCTTACTATTTGAAGATACCTGACTACAGATATCTAGAGCTACACACTGACACCGACTTGCAACACTTACCTAATTTAGGTTGCTTCCTAAGGGACTAACAGATGTTGGTCACCGAGCAACTTTGTAACAGGTAATAGTTACTTCAAACGAGCTGTGTTGAAAGTGGTGTCTCTCTGTGACTTGCACAGAATATGTCTTCACCCGTAATGGACACAACCTGTGTGAAATATGGCCTGTTTTATATCCAAACATATACACATATTCAAGTGCAAATAAAAAATTCCCACAAGATCTAGATTGCGGGTAATATGTGTAGGCCATTCATAGCCTACCTTACATACACTCAAATAGAATTCACAGAGGTGGTAGGAATATTTTTAAAATAACACCGCTAATGAAAAACGAATGCATCGAATATTTGAAAGCTATCTTTTCTGTTATGAATGTATCACAATAGGAATAAAAATGGAAAATATGGATCTCTCTCTCTCATTTATCCTATTTCAGAAATTCTTATTACTCAGGAATAAGCTGCTATTAACATTTAGGTGTATTTTCTTTCAGGGATTTTTTTTCTCTCTGCATAATTACTAACATGTATTTAAAACTATTCCATATTTGCATTGCCTTAGAGTACTCACACTGGTAAAATAAAACTGTAGCTACGTCCCGCTGTTACTGTGCTACTCAGGGTTTTTGAAAGTTCCATATCTCTGGCCACATGCTTTTCTTGCCAGAAATAGTGAATTAGAAAACACAATTTGGTAAGACCATGTACCCTCTCTTTTTACTTATTTTGTTTTCCCATCAATTTGCTAATTTTCCCACATTTACTGAGCTCCCTTTCAATTTCCCTCCCTTTTAATCTGTATATTTAGGATTGGAAATAAGGGGGCATTAATGTTAACAGTCTTCTTGCCTTCAATGTGTCTAATCCTATCCGTACGTTAAGTGTTTTCTATTTTGTTCAGAATTCTTGGGATAGAGTGCTTCCATTCCTTTCTGATTTTATTTTATTTTTTTAAAAGAGCACCCTCTCCTTATTTTTTCCCTTTGGCCCTTCTATTTCTTGGACTCTCTTGATTCTCTTACCTATCTCATATCTACAGAAGTTGCTCTGAATCTTTAGAAGTACTGTGTAGAGTAATTAAAAACTCCATGATTTCCTCTTCAAAAATATTAACGCCACAAAAAAGGTAGGATTTCCAGATGAACTGCATCTGGACACAGGTACAAAGAGATACAACCCTTTTCCTTTTCCTGTAAACCCCAAAGTTTTCCTCGTGAACATGTAATTTCTAACTTACTCTTATGAGTAAAGATGCATTAGGATACAAAGCAACATTTACTTTTGTCTTTGAGGACAGAGACCTCATCTATACAGTGATTCATTTCGTGACCTTCAAAAAGAAAAAGTCAATTGCGTCACTTTGTAATAAAATGGGAGACCAAGAGACAGTCTCACATACTACCTTGAAGGTCAGCAACCACAAGAAAATAAACATTTTTATTAATAGATGTTTTTAAAAAGTTACAGGGACAAAATAGACAAAGAATTGACAGTATTAAGAAAAGCCTAGAATGGAAATTATATTAAAGAATATTCAACTTGAAAACCAACACAGCTCTCATTTTAAAACGGAAATTTTGCTGCAGATAGAAGCAGCTGTCACGTGGAGGCCACGGGGGATCCACAGCATCCCAACCTCCCCACTTTGGTGACCGTGTTTTAGTCAGGGTTGAACAGAAAAGACAATGAAAGTCGTCTCTTCCTTCTCTGAATCGTTAGTCAATGTTTCTCGAACCAGCGTAGATGGAGAACTGGTGTATTTACACAGATCTTTTAAATGCCACATTTTACTTTAAAATTCAGTTCTTCCAGCGATTCAATAACCTTTCTCAGAAGCAACACTGGGAATCTATTTTTGAAAAGTAGTCTTGAGGTTTTATTGTGAGTTCAGCTTCTGGTTACTGTTAGTGGTTTTTTTGTTTTGTTTTGTTTTATTATTATGCAATAACTTACTACTACTGTTCATGCCAGGATCAGCTTGAGTCTGTCTTTGTTGCCACCTCTGACCTGAGTTCTACTCGCACAGTGGTTAGTCTACACTTCCTGGAGAACCAGTGATAGCTTGGGGATTGATAGTCCCTTAGATGCTGGCGTCAATACTCTTTGTGAACGTGGAGAGATCTGAAGTCTCTTCTGCCGGGAACGAGCATTGAAGGAGAGCAGGGCCTTTGCTGGACGCAGCACAAAGGCTCTGTATCCTGGAACAGCATTCAAGATTAGTAGCACTGAGGAAGGGTTAGGGGGTGTATGTCAGCGTCCAGTCAGGAACAGGGGGTTCAAAAGGCAATTTATTTATTTATTTATTTATTTATTTTTTAATTTTAATGTTTATTTATTTTTGAGAGAGAGAGAGAGACAGAGCATGAGTGGGGGAGGGGCAGAGAGAGGGAGACACAGAAGCAGAAGCAGGCTCCAGGCTCTGAGCCATCAGCCCAGAGCCCAACATGGGGCTCGAACTCACAGACCGCGAGATCGTGACCTGAGCTGAAGTCGGACGCTTAACCGGCTGAGCCACCCAGGCGCCCCCAAAAGGCAATTTAATACGAGGAGTTAGTTACAATGGCATTAAAAGAGCTAAAAGGGAGAGTAAGGTGGGGTAACCCAGATATTACAAACTGCAGGAAGTCACTTTGTCTGGGCTGGCGGACCAAGGGAGAATATAGAGTTACCTGAGCCCTGGTGCTAGGGTGGCCTGGCTGGAGCTGGTGACACATGGAGAGCCCCGGAAGGAGCTGGGTCCCGGAAGGAAGGCCTGCCCCAAACCACCAACTACAGTGGCTTGTATAGAGATGCTACCTAAAGCAAAAAGAGGGAAACATTGTTCTGGCCTCTTATCTCCTCCACTCTATCTTGCAGGCACAAACCTTTAAAAAAAAAAAAAAAAAAGGACCGACTCATCTTGGCTGTGGGGGGTATTACCCAAACAGTTCCCAGGCTAGACTTTGGACACTGTGTAAAGTTTATCTACCTGATAAACTTTATAAAGGGAGACATACCTGAAAGACTGAAGGCTATCTTCGTGGTTACCGAAAGATATGAGCCACAAGATTAAGGCTGTTTCCAAGGGTGGAAAGTAACGGGGAATTCTTCTTCCACTTGGGCCAAAAAAGCCACGTGGTCCTTTCCAGAGCAGTCGGAGGTCGGCACCTAGCAGGTCCAGCAGGAGGTGGGGGCAGGGGAGACCGCCAGAACTGGGGCAGGAGCCACGCTGGCCTGTTGGTTGCAAGTGGTGCTGAGGAGTGAAAGATGAAGGCAGCAGGAGAGGTGGGAAGCTCGTGTTTAGAAGGGCTCGCCGCCGACGGAGGCAATGGTTTCCGGGCTGGCAGAGGAAATGCAGCCTGCATCCCGGCAGTGGCCGTCTGCAGAAAAGGAAGTTCAGTGGGATCCTCGGACCTGTTTACATAAACATGGTAGTTCGACCAGCCTTTGGGAAGTAGGGCATAGTCACTGACACTCAGGGAAATGAGGGCTCCATTATGAGAAGCCACGTAGATGGTGATAATAACGAAAGCCACAAATAATTGCCAGGGGCTACTAGGTGATTGTGCACCGGGCACAGTGCTAAATTAGTACAGCGTTGCATTTAATCCTCCCAGCTGTCCGTGGAGTGGACGCCCTTCTTGCCCGTACTTTTCGCATCAGGAGAGTAAGGTCTCAAGGCACCTAGCTTGGGCCTTCTGACTGCAGAGGCTTCTGGCTCAGCCACCGAGCCACGCTCTCCCACTATGCAATCTTTGTGGTGTGATTATGTAAATTCACCAATGCCAGTGTTGGCTATGCTTTTAGTTCATTAAAGGGATGCATTTGGAAGAGTTTCTAGGTCATGCATGTTATGGAAAGAAGGTTTAGTTTCTCGAGAAGTACGCATTGCTCCCAAAGGAAAAGACAGGCCTTTGTCAACTGACACCCCCAGAAAGGGTATTTTGGCCCTAATTCAATCTGGCCAGGTGCCGTCCATCTGCTTATGCATCCGCCTTGACTTATTCAGTAATTTGACTCATTGAAGCAGCATGTATACACAGCCTACAACTTGGAGCCCTCCTAAGAACAGAAATAAAAACTCTCTGCAGATGTGGCTGAGCTGATGAAAAGCAAGGAAGTTTCCAGTTAAAAAGTACTGCCAATCCTCTCACACCATCTGAACTTATAATGCCGGGGAAAGAAAACTTTCATGTTGGTTAATAGGATGAGCATTTCTTCCTGAGGAATCCAGCCTTCTGTAAAATGACTGAGGGATCCCAGAGATAAGCCCACATGGCTCAAACTTCATCCCTTCCTTATCTTAATGACGCAGCGATTTACAATTTCAGTTTCTGAAGCAAGTCCTAACACCAGCAGCCAAATTTCATCCAGTAGTAGGATGCCGTGGAACCGCTCTCCTTCCGGGGGGAGAAAAGTACATAAAGGATTTAACATTCTCTCTGCCGAAGACCTACATGAAAAATCACATGGTACTTTAGTTCCTTGTGAGAATGGTAGAGCCCCTTGTTTGTCTTGAACTTGATCTCGAAAGTTAACAATAAAGATTATTAGGTAGAATATAAAAATATGAATCATCAAATTAAAAAAATGGTAAATCAGACGGTATCACATCTTTTACTTGGTGAAACGAAATCTTAAATAAAAGTCACATATCGAAAGAAAACACTCGTTAAACACCTACCAAATAGAGGACTGATATCCAGAATGTGTAAGGATTAAAAGAACTCTAAAATATAACAACACACATGAAAATATGTGAAATGTCATTATTAGGGAGATGCAAATTATAACCACAGTGAGAGATCATAGCACATTTATTAGATATAGCTAAAATTAAAAATCTGACGACCCTAAGTGCTTCAGGAATGTGGAGTAAGTGGAACTGTTATATGTTGCTTCTAAGAATGCAAGACTTTGCTTCCACTTTGGAAAACAGTCTGGAAGGTTTTCTTCAAAGTTACCCGTAGGCTTACTGTATGACGGGACTATTCAGAGTACAATAGAGGCAGGGAGTGTGGGGATGCATCGCTACCACAGAAACAAAATCAAAAGCTTATGTTTTATCAACAGAGAATCAGTGCCGTCCCTGTGAATCAATTCCATTCTTTTTCTATCCTTTATGTCATGTTATTAAGGATGAGAGCAGTGTAGTGTTTGTTTCAAAGTATTAAACCGGACAGAGAAGTTACCAGATCACTTGTTGACATCACAGCCCTATATTATAATTTGTATTGGAGTTTGATATATGAGTGAGCCCTTACTGAGCACATTTAGTGAGAGAGCATTTTTTACTGTACTTTAGGGAAGGGAATAAAAAATAAATGACAACTTTAGACTTATCTGGACTTCATAATAATAACTCTCACTATTGTATGCTGATGCTGTGCTAAGAAAAAGTACTGAGTGCTGTGCATGGAACATCTCATTCATTCTTCCCAACATCCCTATCGTCTCCATTTGATAAATAAGGAAACTGAGGCACGGAACAGATGAACAACTTTCCCAAAGTCACAGTCAGTAGGAGCGGAAAGGAAGTTTGAAACCAAGATCTGTCCAACTCCAGTTCTAAAACCCAATCTATTGGTCATCATGTTGTTGGCCCTGCTGGCTGTTGTCTTGCCCTTACTATTCACTTCCTCTGTATGTAGCTTTCTGGTTTTCTGTTTGCTTAACAGTTTCTCTTAGTAAAATGTAAAAAGAGGGGGAAAAGAGAACATCCACAAAGATGTAGGAGCCCCAAAGAACAATCGTCTTGTTAAAAGTGGAAATTAAGAAAAAATAACCACATTTAAAAGATGTAATGATGAGAAGATAAGACTATTTGCTTAGGCTGATGCTCAGACAGCCCTGTCTCCTAAAATGTCAACATTAGAACAAAGGCTGACATTTGTTTATAGTCAATGAGATGATGGTGCAAAACGATCCAGCCTGAGCTAGGAACCATCAATAGAAATCTCACCACTAGGTAAGCATGACAACCCCCACCTATCCTTCTGATCTTAATCTGAATAGAAAAATAAAAGCTAACTGAGCAAAGTTCTTATTTTGATTCCCTTTGGCAAAATAATTAAGGTTAAAATAATTTTAACTTAAAATCAAAATAATTTAGATAGGCTTATTAAAAGCTTTCTCTCCTTCCATCCACCTATTTTATCAGTGGGGAAAATCTTGGTCTTATGATGTTGAGACACGAGTCTGGAACATAGGGATCAGTAAGAGGTTTCTAAAACTGCATTGTAACTATTATTGAGTGTCATAGTAAGTAAGGTGCTAGAGTTAACATCAGGCATGCTAAGACTTGAAACCTCTAGTCTTTTATCTCATTATGAAGCATTGCTTCTAGTTTAATCATTTGACTTCATTTGGATGAATTTACTCTTAAGCAAGGACATTCAGACAGACTTGTCTGAAATCTGTTCACAAAATTTCATTAGTTGTGGGTAAAATTAGAAGGTCTCCCCCCCGCCCCCTGTCTCTCTCTCTCTCTCTCTCTTTCTCTCTTTCCATTCATTGAGCACTTACTTTGGGTCATAGTCTTTGCTATGATTTTGCATAAAATATTTCATCACAGTTCCTTTCTGCAGATGAAGAAATTGAGGTTCTGAGAGGTATTAAGGACTTTGTACATAACTATAGTTAATGAGAATTGGTTGGAAATTAAACTCAAGTCTGCCTTGTGTTCCTAAAATCATGCTCGTAACCCCTTTACCGTGGCTTTCTGAGATTTTTTTCCCCTAGATCCCAACCACCTTATAGTTCGGTTAATACTTTCTCTCTTCAGGCAAATCTATTTACATTTTACAAGATGAAGTTGTACTTCCTGTCAGGTGTGGCTACATTTAGATAGCATATTAATTATGTGTATGGCCTCTAGAGTCAGACCACCCGGGTTCAAGTTCTGACTCTACTGTACACGAGCTTGTGTAGACTTGTGAGACCTTGCTTGGTTTGCCTAACCTTGTCAAGGCTTCAATTTCCTCATTTATAACATAAGGATGATCGTGACACTGGGTAGTTGTGAGGTAAAGGAGATGAAGCATGGAGAGTGTTTAGCATTTGTCTGATTCATAGTAAGTGTTCCATAATATTATTGTAGAGTGGGAACTCTTTGAAATAATTGGGGCACAAGACTTCAGGTATCCCGAGAGTCTGAGCACAAATGCACTTGAATTCATGTATTTGTAAAGCTCAAAAGAGCTACTGCAACAATCTTTAATCTTCAAACCTTCTCTCATCTACATGTTGTTGCTAAATTAATCTGATCATGCGTCTCCCTTTTAAAAACCTTCCCTGTCTCGGGGCGCCTGGGCGGCTCAGTTGGTTAGGTGTCCGACTTCAGCTCAGGTCATGATCTCACAGTTCGTGCGTTCGAGCCCCACGTCGGGCTCTGTGCTGACAGCTCAGAGCGTGGAGCCTGCTTCAGATTCTGTGTTTCCCTCTCTCTCTGCTCCTCTCCTGCTCGCGTTCTGTCTCTCTGAAAAATAAAATAAACATTTAAAAAGTTTTTTAAAAATAAATAAAAACTTTTCCTATCCTTGTAGAAGACCAAGGCAAAAGAGGTCCAGGACAAACCACCATAGTGTGACAACCAAACTTCTATAATTTAACCTTGACATGTTTTATCTAACTCCACTATTTCGCTTCATATAACCAATGTTTAAGCCAAAGTGGACACCTTGATATTCCCAGTATAAATTTTTTTCTTTTCTTTTTGTTCCTTCCCACATATCTGCATGTCTAAGTCACACCGACCTCTGGGCTTGGGACAAATGCCGTCCCCTCCACGTCCTTGCTGATCTCCTCAGCTGGAAGTGTTTTCTCCTGGAGCACTACTTCTCAGTCTTTAATTTTTTTTTTTTAATTTGAGTATATTTGATAATGTTATATTAGTTTTAAACATACAACATGATGATTCAACATCTCTATACATTATACTATGCTCACCACAAAGGTAGGTACCATCTGCCCACCATATAACACTATTACAACATTATCGACTGTATTCCCTGTGCTTTGCCTTCTTTTCCCACGACTTATTCATTCCATAATTAGAAGCCTATATCTCCCACTTCCATTCGCTCATTTTCCCCACCCCTCCACCCCCCCTTCCCTCTGGCAACCATCACTTCTCTGTATTTATAGGTCTGATTCTGCTTTTTTTTTTATTCATTTGTTTTTTAGATTCCACATACGAGTGAAATCAGATGGTATTTGTTTTTCAGTCTTACTTCACTTAGCATGATATCCTCTAGGTCCATCCATATTGTCACAAATGGCAAGATCCCATCCTTTTTTATGGCTGCCTAATTTTTTTGTGCATCAGAATTACCTGGAGAACTTGTGACAACACACATTACTGCGCCCAACTCCAGAGTTTCTGATTCTGTAGGAATAGGGTGAGGCTTGAGGATTTGCATTTCTAAGAACTTCCCAGGTAGAGGTGATGCTGTGAGTATAGGAGCACTTTCATAACACTGTCCTATAGTATGTTAGCTCATGGCATTTACTACCACTTGCTTTGGATTTCAGTGGTTTATGCCTGTGTGGTACCTCTTATTAGAGAGTAAACTGCTTCAAAACAAGATCTGAGGTTAATCGGTTTTTGTACCTTTCTCCCACGACGTTGAGTAATAGGGCGCCTTTAAAGTGTTGTTTGCCTAAGTGAATGGTTAGTGGTATGGGAAGACATTGATAGCATTAGAGTTCAAAGAAAGCACAACACCCTAAATTCACAGATGTGGCCTATTTTACCCCTAAAGGAAAATGAATAATACTATAAGATAATGTATATTTATTGAGTTCTTGCTATTTGTTAGATGTTGATTGACACTTTTATATGCATTATCTCATTTAATTCTTTGCTTTATAAATATTTATTTTTGAGAGAGAGAGCACACACGTAGGCAGCGGAGGGGCAGAGATGGGGGGGCAGGGGTTGGGGATAGAGTATCTGAGGCGGACTCTGTTCTGATAGCAGAGAGCCCAATGTGGGGTTCGATTCACAAACCATGAGATCATAATGTGAGCTGAAGTCAGACGCTTAATGAACTGAGCCACCCAGGCACCTCTATCTCATTTAATTCTCATCATAACTCTTTGAGCGTAGACTCTAGTATTATGTATATTTTATGGGTGAGAAGTGACCCTTTGATGATTAATAATTCTCCCAAGGTCAGCTAGCTAGCAAGCAGAACTGGGAGTTAAACCAGGCACTGTTTTAAAAATCAGCTCTTAAAGGCCATACTCTATGGCCTCTCACTGAATGATAAGGACCTGACAAAGTTATAGATTTGCATTCTTATAATCAGTGTGTAATAGTGGCCTCTTTAAACATGGATAGTAAGTTGTTTAATTATTCAGTACCTTTATATACTTGACTTCATGTGATTTCTGTTAGTTATGGTCTAAATTTAAAAATATATAGGGCTTAATCTGGAATCTTAGGCAGAAAATCAAATTACATTATCAAACTGTATATAAGGAATGGTTGACCTCAATGT
This sequence comes from Panthera uncia, assembly GCF_023721935.1. Lineage (NCBI taxonomy): Eukaryota > Metazoa > Chordata > Mammalia > Carnivora > Felidae > Panthera > Panthera uncia. Next base: position 45,440,591 of record NC_064812.1, on the reverse strand, counting down.
CTTAATCTCATTAGTCAGCACTAGGATTATCATACACAGTTTCATCACTTCAAAAATGATGATGAGGGTCGCCTGGGTGGCTCAGTCAGTCGAGTGTTTGACTCTTGATTTTGGCTCAGGTCGTATTCCCAGGATCATGGGATCAAGGCCTGTGTCAGGCTCAGTACTTGAGATTCTTTATCTCTCCCCCCCAACTCACATGCTTTCTCTCTCTCTCTCAAATAAATTTTTAAAATGATGATGATGAAATTAAATTGAATGTGAGACATTGAAAAACCAGATTTGCCCAGCATAAATACATTGGGTAACAGAAAGGAAAATCAAAACAAAACAAAAGCCAAATTGAGTAATTTGAATTAGAAGAAGCATTCCACAAGTAAAGTTATCTGCTTCAAAATTATTTTAAGATTCTTAGTGCTTTTCAATTTTTATTACTTAGATTTAAAAATATGAAATATAAAAATATGTATAGATTTATAAATATACAAATAAAAATGATGCATAAGAAATATCTATAATAAAACGCAAGAATATCCAAGTTAATCTGTTTTGAAGTAATAGTGATTGTAGTTATTCAGGCATTTCAAAGCATTTTAAAACACCAAGTTTTCTGTCTACTTGAATTTTTGGCCATATAATTAAGAAAAATATGTGTTTTAAAGGAAGAAGTGGATGGACAGTCTCTGTTGTGGGATTGATGGGTAGGGGGGCTATGGACATCATCCTATGCGGTAACGAACCCAAGAAAGCAGAAGAGGCAGAAAGAAAGGTCTAGAAGAGTCCTGCAATTTGCAGTCTGGTCTGAATATTTGTTAGTTAACTCCCTGAGCTGAAGATCATTACTTGATTGTTATTAGGGAAATATCCTGCTGTTAAGCTATTTCAAACAACTGTGAGTTTGCACTCTATTAGAGAAGTAGATGAAAATTAGTATAGTACTTGGAGCTATATTTGATTATCCCTTAGGGTTCTTGCACCCAAGATTCCAGGAAATTGTATGAGATTCTGGGGGCCAGGCTATTAAATTCCAAATTAATAAACTACTACTAATCCTGGTAGCTTGATTGTATCCAACAGTTTTAAAAATACAATAAAAAATTATTGTGGTAAAGCTGAGGTAATTAACTTTTTTATTCTCTCTGGCTTATGATTTTTTTTAAAGGAGATAATCAATAATTAACTTCCAGGGGTAAGTTCAAATAAAACATATTCATTGAAATGTCAACCTATGTAAGAGAAATAATAATCTTGGCCTAGAGTTATAAAAATAAAACAATCAACATTAAAATAATATCCAGTTTATGACAACAAAATAGGTTATATCAAGATGCACTGCAGGATGTTACTACTTACTGAATAGAGGCTATATTGACTTACAGATGCCTGGGCATCAGAGATGTAATCCCCATAAGGAAAACACTCTATGTCTTGCTTCCTGTTTCCCTACTGATAACTTGCAACATAAAATTTTCCGCAGAGTTTCCACTAGAAAACATGCATTTTGTGCTAGCCAGTGAATATGAGGTAAAAATGTCTTTTTAATTAACATTTACAGGAATTTTTTTTCAAAACTCATGAAGTGGTTGAAAATATTTTCTATAAAAACATGAATTTTTGTAGATGTCTTTCTTCAATAGACAGGAGAATCTTTTCCTTGACAACCATGGATGAATGATAGTCAATTCCATATTGTTGGTTGATTAAAGGAAATAGCACTTGGTAAGGGGGAAGAAAAAGCAAGATTAATGAGGATGCCCCCAAGGAAGGTGGGAAGAGTGGCCTCAGGAAAAAAGGAGGATACAGATCCTTCCAGATGGCCTGAGCTCTGAGAATATTTTTTTCAGTCCAAAGGCTCGACTCTCCACATTCTGTGTTTTTCTTGGAAACCCTGAAGGTTAAGTTCTTTTGCCTTTATCTTCACAGTTTTACTCTGTGACCTCAATTTCCCATCCAGCATCAGGGCTCCTGGAGAACATCAAAGTGTTCCTTCCAACATGAAAGATAAATGTGAAGTAAATCCTAAATGCATTTGGGCATCTTTGAAGTTCCAAGTCTGCTGCACTTTTATTTGCTAGTTAAAACTACAGCAGCAACAACAACAACAACAACAACAACAACAACAAAAAATGAAGTTCAGGCTGAGATAGGTGATATGTTAAAACATCTATCTATGTATTTATAGCCCCCAAATACTATGACATTTATTCCCCCATGGTCCTCCTGGGGCTTTAATATCCTATTCCATTTTAACCTATTCTATCCTAACCCATTAACTATGGGTTAAAAAGCATATAACTAAATCATTTAATACTCAAATACCTATATTGGTCTGGAAAATTAGAGGTGATTTTAAGGGAATGCTTACACATGGAAAAAGAAACAAAAACATTATTGCCTTTCCAAAATAGTAATTCCTTCCCACCAAAAGGGTAAGGTAATTAGTCAATTCAACCCATGTTGGAGCACTCAGAGGACATCTTAGAATTCCTGGCGTTGGAAATCCAACCTGTGAGCTCTATATTTTTGAGATTTTTCAGAGTGCCAAATGCTTCATGCAATGTCTGTTCATTCTGAAAACAAATGACTATTCCTACTTTATAGTAAGCTGAATCTCATTATAGTGAACTAAGAAGAATAAGCTGAGTCTCAAGAGGCTGGCCAGGCAATACATGATAGTCCAGGCGTGAACCCAAGTCTGTCTGGTTCTAAAGCCCTGCTTTCTTCACCCCCTGAGCATCACCTACAACCTTTAACGAGAAAGGTTCACAGATAGATGTGTCTTTCAGCCTCGTCACGTGAAGCAGATTTTTAGGCCAGTGGTTTCACTTCCCATTTTAGCATCCCTGTGTGTAGTGGGCTGATAAACCTATACACTCGACATACAAATGGGCGAAGAAGATGTAGCTTCTTTATTTCCACAGATCATTGAACCTCCAAATGAATTCTACTCCACTAGGTAGCAGAAGGGTGACAGACATGGAGAGACGCACTAAATTAATCCAACTTGCTAAACTCAGCTGTCTAAATAAAATAAACCTTCTCTTTAGGTGACTCAATCATTAGTTTTAAAGCTCAGTTTTCAGATTTGCTCCTGTCCTCTCTCTCCCTAAGATGGCTTTTGGTAGAGAACTCAATGTGTGACTTCACGGATTTAGAAAAGATGGGATGGGTAGCTGGGGGTGCTTAGGGCACATCTGCAGCCCTTATACTTTTCTCTCTCATCTGGCTTCCTCACTGGGTCCCTTGTCTGCCTGCTGTGTGGCATCCCTGGTATCTGATGCTGGCTGGCTCTGGGCCTGGTGACCATACAGTTGGTTCTGGCTCCATCAGGACTCCCCTGCCCACTTCTGCTTACTCTGTCCCAGGCTTTCACAGAAGAATGGCTCAGAGCAGCTGTGGCTTTTGTCTGGGCCCTGGTTGGAGGTAGAACCCTTGGCTGTGTACTCACTTCACACCCACCACCACAATCCCCTCTGTCAAGCTCCCTACTTGGGCCCCAGTGATTTCTGGGTGCTTTTGGGCCCCTAGGGAAATCCAGGAGTCCTTCTAACCTACAGAGGAGGAAGGGGTAGGCTGAGGGCTCCCTCTGTCTAAATCCATTGTGTTGCCACTTGTCCCCAGCTTGTGCCCACCCCAGAGGCTTACCCACACTGCAGGCGTGCCCTGTGAGAGGTCTCCTTCCAGAGCCTTCCGTAGAGCATCTCTGATTTGAGTCCCCCTCCATCCTACCTACAGATCTTCTATCTCAAGGCTGGAGCGGTGGGGCCATCACTCTAAAACTTAACCTCCCTCTCTTTTTCCTTCTGTAAGAATCAGGGTTAAGCATGAGTGGTAGAAGTGAGTTTCTATCTCTTTCTTTGCTTTTATGGATCTTCCCAGATGTCCTTTTCCCCTTTTAATGAGAAGGCATCCAACTTCCCCATTTTATTAGGCTCTAGTGGTAGAACAGCTCAGGAGAATCCAATTTATGGGGGGGCAACCCCCACACTGGTTTAATAGTTTGGAAATATCAACTGAGTTTCATGTGTGCACAAAGTTTTATATAAGAAATGATAGCTACCGTGCTGAAACAGAGCTGAGACTTCATAAAAATAAATTCAGGAAAAAAATAAATGAAGGTTCTTGCTCCCAGAAGGATTTCCGTACAATATTATCAAGTTTGCTTGCTGCCTGAGAGAAAGATATCCAATATTTAAAAATATTGTCGAGATTCTGGGCAGATTGGTTCTGAAATCTCCCACCAATTTTGCCTTTCAATCAACATGTTTCTAGCAGATACTGTGTCCTGGCATATTGCTTTACCAATCTGATGACCCCTATGCACATTTCACTATTCTTTGTATACTAAATGATGCTGTTAAACGTTATCAAAATGTATGTTTTGAGGGTTTGCTGTTTTTCTGTTAGTGGTGTTGCATTTGCACACCAATTAACATATATCTCCCTAATTTCTTTAGAGCCTTTAATTTGCTAATATGCACCCAAGGTTCCAAGAAAGGGCTATAGTGTCAAACAGCGTTTTGAAACATGGTTAACTTTATAATCCTTTTCTTTTCTGACAAGGATTAGAGGAATGGAAACTAGGTCTCATAAAGAAAGGTCAAAGTAAGTATTTTTTTTTTCGTTTATCCATTTTGTTTTATTCTGTTTTGTTTTTCAAAGGGAAGAAAGGGGTGAGGGGTTACTTTTCAATCCACGAAGGCTTCTAATTTAAGAATAACCGTAAATACCTTCTCTTGTCAGTGGCAAATAAAATAAAGACATTTAGACTTGGACAAGCAGGTGATTTTCCCTTAGAAATAAACTAGTTCTTTCTTCTGACCATCAGAAGGGAAAATATGATAATGGATCTCTCAGGAAGAGTATGGAGTTTGAGTCCCTAGAGATCTGGCTGTACTCTAGCAGGTTTGGACATTCGCCTTGCTCAAGGTATGGGGGGCTGTGCCAGATTGGATTGGAGCTAGCTCACCCCTGCTGGGATTTCTGCAGTGGACCCTGATATTTTCAGGGAGTGTTATTAGAGGGGGGCTTGCAGCAGTCTCACCAGGACCCGACTGGGCTTTGGAGTGGAAATTCCCCGTTCCGTTTAAGGCCTTGTTTCATCCCAGAGGTCACCAGGGTTAGGCTAGACCAAAACATCTGAGCATGTGCTCGGTGACCCGAAGACTCACCCACCACGTGCCCTGGCTGGTGACTGCAGCAGTGGCCTCCTCAACCCAGGGCTTCCTCACTCTCTGAGATTTTGTCCTGGTTGCTTATGGAAGGCATCCAATACTACACAAGGAGCCCAAGTCACATGTTTTCCCCACAACAGGCTCATCCTTTTGATCGTTTTCTGCTTCTCTGACTTTGGGAAGTTCACCTCGCTGCGCTGCCAAGATCGTTGCACTTGGGGAAGGCTTTTAGGCTGGAGGGAAGTTTACTTGGCACCGGCAGGGAGATGACTTTGGCCTATTTTGGGGCAGAGCGGCTTGGCAACAAGGGCATACAGTCTCTGGGTTATTGGCTCCTAAGCATCTTTCCAGAACCCAGTCAGGGTAGCGTTTTCAAGGACGTGGAATGATTTTCATGGCCTATTAAAGGCAAGTAGTTTCTGAGACAGCTGAAAGTTTGTGCCACTGAAATCTTCCAGACTTGCTTTTGAGTTTTCAACTTAGCCTGGGTTAAAGGCACTGAGGGAAGTGGAGCTGTCCTTAACCCTGTGCTGATCAGAGACGGCAGCTCTCACCCAGGTGTTTCTTGCCTGTGACCTAAGGATATGAATTAACTTCTCTGACAAATGAAATGTATTCGGCATCAAAATTGTGGAACAACTTTGAACACGAATAAAATAAATTACAAACAATAGGTTGAAATTATATTGGTTTAAATGAATGCTTTGAAAATATATTCATACACAACAGAATTTTTAAAAACACACCCTTTTCTCTAATTTTGAAAAATTTTTTAACATTTATTCATTTTGAGAGACAGAGCATGAGCAGCAGAGGGGCAGAGACAGAGAGAGACACAGGATTTGAAGCAGGCTCTCGGCTCTGAGCTGTCAGCACAGAGCCCCATGTGGGGTTCAAACCCACGAACCTCGAGATCATGACCTGAGGCGAAGTCGGACGCTCAACTGACTGAGCCACCCAGTCACCCCGTAATTTTGTATCATTTCTTAAACAGATATGTGGTGTAATTCTATTCTTAGGTTTTCACTTTTTTTTTTTTTTTTGTATACTTAAAAAATTATTTCAGAGGTAGGAAAATGATTTAAATAGTACTAAACAATATTATGTTGTGCATAGTGCTTTTTAGCTTACAAAACATTTTTGTGTGACTTGTTTATTTGATTATTCAATTCACACATTTAAATATTGTTCTTAAGCTTCTCTTCACACACAAAATGAAATAAAAACTGTTATCTCATTGACCAAAGGCCATCATTACCCCCTTGGAATAGGAGAGCTTCTTACTACTTTGCACAAGATAAAGATTAACTGCTAAATGATTGCAATATTTTTAGGGACTGTAACTCAATTTACAATAATAATTAACTCTATTCATTCCTTGAATTCATGTAGCATACTTCCCGAAAAAGGTTCCACATTTACAAGTTTATATTAACACATTTGTTCCCACAATGGTCCTCAGAACATAGGTCAGACAGATTTTACCACTTCCATTTTTATGAATGGCAAAACAGTACATGAGATCAGATAAGGTGCCCAGAATTGATTACTCTGTCAGGGTCACCCGTCCTGTGCTACTACATCCCCCCAGTGGCTCAGGACCATTCTGCAGGGCTCTTCAGCCCTGTGTGCTTTCTGTAGACCCATCCCTTCCCCCCAGCCTGTTCTCTCATTCTAGAATCCTACATTAGAAGTCTGCCCACTGTCCACTCTCAACAATAGCCAAATTATGGAAAGAGCCTAAATGTCCATCAACTGATGAATGGATAAAGAAATTGTGGTTTATATACACAATGGAATACTACGTGGCAATGAGAAAAAATGAAATATGGCCTTTTGTAGCAACATGGATGGAACTGGAGAGTGTGATGCTAAGTGAAATAAGCCATACAGAGAAAGACAGATACCATATGGTTTCACTCTTATGTGGATCCTGAGAAACATAACAGAAACCCATGGGGGAGGGGAAGGAAAAAAAAAAAAAAAGAGGTTAGAGTGGGAGAGAGCCAAAGCATAAGAGACTGTTAAAAACTGAGAACAAACTGAGGGTTGATGGGGGGTGGGAGGGAGGGCAGGGTGGGTGATGGGTATTGAGGAGGGCACCTTTTGGGATGAGCACTGGGTGTTGTATGGAAACCAATTTGACAGTAAATTTCATATATTAAAAAATAAAAATAAAATAAAATAAAATAAAAGAAGTCTGCCCACTGTCTGGGCTTTCATGGTGCTTCTAAGCCCCGGGCTCAATCTGTGGAGCCAAGGGTTGCTAATAGTTTTGTGTTTGCATCTACCTAATGACAAGGTCACATTTGCCTATAATAACCTCGAGACCAGTGAGGAAAGGGGTCTAAGGCAGAAGGGGGACTTTTAAGAACTCCTGTCCCAGGGGGCCTTAGTGTTAGTCTAGATCTGACTGATTCCTTGGCTGGTCTTCCAACCCTTGCAAGTTCTGTGCTTATTACATACTCATTTTATTATTATTATTATTTTTGTAATATTTATTTTTGGGAGAGCACAAGTGGCGGAGAGACAAAGAGAGAGGGGGAAAGAGGATCTAAAGCGGGCTCTGTGCTGACAGGATGACAGCAGTGAGCCCTATGTGGGGTTCGAACTCATGAACTTTGTGATCATGATCTGAGCTGAAGTCAGATACTCAACCGACTGATCCACCCAGGTGCCCCACATCCTCATTTTATTGACAAGAGGTGTAAAAACAAAAACAAAACACTCTCCAAATATATGTGGCATTCACTATCAACCAGGGACTTACTGAAAGCCCCCTTTTAGCATTTTATGGCGGAGGTTTCCAAAGTGACTTGCAGAGGACTTTGGCAATGGCAACTTTTCCCACCCATCGCAGAGGGTTTATTTTTACCTCAAGTCTCTGGCTCATGGAGAAATAGAAGTAAATGAACACTTTAGGTACACCTTCATGCCCAGTAGTCTCAGGAGAGCGTCACAATTAAAAAGTTCAATTTCCTTTGTTCATTAAATGTCAATAAGTACCGGCGAGACAGGCATGTGTAATATTCATGCAAAGCGTCTTCCATTAATGGGCTCAGATGTGAAAAATAGGTCATTTTAGTAATTCCAATTGTTGATGCACAAGTGGCCCAGAATTCCACTTTCTGCTATTAAAATCTGTTCCATACCATGAAAGTTGTACTATTAAATGTCAAGAGATAAAATATATCCGTATGTCTATATATAGATAGATACATAATTATATAAAGGTTTGAAAAGTGACAGAAGGAGAATCATGATCTGAAGAAGAATACATAATGTGTAGTAGTGTTAAGAGATCGAAGTGTAGTTTGCTTATTAGACTACTCAAACGTATCTTCCCAAAGCAAACTTTTTCAAGGAAGTAAACCGTCCAGGGTTGGAGCAATTATAGAATATTCCTCATTAGATACCTTTTGGTTCCTCAAAAAGGGGTGTGTTTATGTGTGCAAAACACAGATTAATTTATATCTGTCCTAGGAACTCTAGAACTTTCCTCCCCCTGCTCTAAAAGATGACACTTGTTATTTTTTCTGTTTCTTCTGAGCCTATCCCTTCCATCTCCTTCAGTCATGCCATTCTGGAAAACTTCTCACTCTCCAAGACTCTTATCTCATTCATTGGAACCTTTCCACCTTACCTAGGAGATGCAGTGGTCTTGTTATATATTCCCCTGAATCTTGTCCGTATCCTGGCTGTAATCATCTTACCTAATATTTAGTAAGAGCTCACTCTGAGCCATGTAATAGACTAAGTGATATACATGGATTACCTTATTCAGTTCTTACAAACCCCCAGTAAGACAGGTATTATCTCATGTCACAATAAGGTTAAAAACTTGCCCAAGTTGTCACAGGTAGGAAGAGATGTAGTCTGGATTTGAACTTGGGCACTCTGACTCTAAGGCAGTCTAAGCGCCATACTACATAGGTAATGACAGATATTACATTCACTTTATAGCAGTAGGCTTATGTGAGCTCATCCCATGTCATAACTTCAAGTAATATCTGTAGGTTGATTCCTCCCAAATTTATAACTTCTCCCTGAAGCCCAGGCCTATATCATCACTGGGGTTTCTAATGGATATATTAGAATTAGTGTGTCCAAGATAAAACTCCTGATCATCTGGCCCACATCCTGGCCCTTCCACAGTCTTCCACAGATCTTGGACAGTGGCAACCGTATCCACTCTCAAAATCACAACTGAAGTCTTGTCATTACCAATAGCTGCAGTCCCTCCACAATCTCAATTTCCTTCCCCACCCTCTGACCAATCCTTCAACCTCTAGAATTCACTATACATGGTGCCATAATTATAACAATCCTTCAGTCCACATTTTCTCAACCACTTTTTACTGTCCTTCATCCCTTTGATGTATTCTTCCCCTCCTTACCTGGCTTAAATCCCATGTTCAGTCATTACAAACGATTCCTTACATGTATCCTTTTCTGCTCCTTTCTCTCTACTCACTTGTTGAAACTTTGACCTTGATTAAATACAAATATCCACCACACAACCATGATGACTCACTATAAGTTCATAAATGAACTCTAAGTGGGACATAAATGCTAAGAGTTAATCATATGCTTTCACATGACTTGGATGACTACTTTAAATCTCATTCCTCTCTTTTCGAATTCCCAAATATTTCCTCCCCTAGCTTCACTCTCAGCTGGTGACCTTGTTTCATTAAGAAACTTGAAACAATTTTAAAAGAACTCTCATAGACTCCCACTAACATCCTCTGGCCACCTATCAGCATTTATACCAACATCCTTTGCTTTACTGCCAGTTACCTGAAACGGACTACCCATACTCCTATCTGAAGCAAACCCTTTCATTTGTGTGCCAGATCTTATCCTCTTTGGCCTAATTAAGGACATTGTTCCAGGAATCCTATCTTTTCTTTATTTTTTATTTTTTTTATTTTTTTAATGTTTTATTTATTCTTGAGGGAGAGAGAGAGAGCATGAGCGGGGACGGGGCACAGAGAGAGGGAGACACAGAATCCGAAGCAGGCTCCAGGCTCTGAGCCGTCAGCCCAGAGCACCATGCGGGGCTCAAACTCATGACCCATGAGATCACGACCTGAGCCGAAGTCGGATGCTTAACCGACTGAGCCACCCAGGCGCCCATCTTTTCTTATATTAGCAATGTTCCACTGTCTAGTGGCTCATTCATATTAGCATACAAACAAGATGCCATTTTCCCGTCTTTAAAATTTTTTTTAATTAATTTATTTTTTAATTTTTTGAGAGCAAGAGTGAGTGTGCAAGTGGGGGAGGGGCAGAGTGAGACAGAGGGAGAGAATCTTAAGCAGGCTCCATGCCTAGCACAGAACCCGAAACGGGGTTTGATCCCACAATGGTGAGATCATGACCTGAGCCAAAATCAAGTCAGACACTTAACCAACAGCGCCACCCAGGTGCCCCTTTTTTCCCCATCTTAAAAAAGCCTTCTCTTCATTCCATTTCATTCCCTCATTACTACAGCCCGTTTTCACTGCCCTGCTTTGCAGCAAAACTCCTGCAATTCACACTGTCTCTGACTTTTGTCCCCTCATTACCTCTTAAACTCCTTCTTACCAGCTCTTCACCTTCATCACCCCACAGAAATTTCTCCTGCCAAGGTCATTGATGACTTTGCTAAACCTGCTAGTCAATTTTCAGTCTCCATCTTACTACCTTGTTTGATGTTGTTGACTCCTTCCTTCTTATACTCTTTTAGCCTCTAAGATACCACATTCAGCTGGTTTTCACCTTACTTCCCTGATTGAAACTTCTCAGTCCCTCATGAAGGTAAATCCTTTCCTCTTCAACCTTTTAATGTTGGAATATCCCAAAATTCAGTCCAAGATCCTCTTTTTCTATATACAGTAACTCCTTTGGTGATCTCATCTAGTCTCATAGCCTTAAATTACTTCTGTAAAAAGATAACTCTCAAATTTATAATGTCATCTTAAATCTCTTTCTCTACCTCCAGACTCATATAGCCAACTGCCCACTCAGCATGTTCATATGGACATTTAACAAACATCTTAAACTTAGTGTCTCATGAGCAAGTTTCTCCAGCTCATGTAATGACAACTCCATTCTTCCAATTGCTTAGGCCAAAAACCAAACAAACAAAAAACCTGGAATCACCTTTAGTGACTCTTTTTCTCATATCACAAATCCAATTCATCAGGAAATCCTAAAGCATTTACTTTCAAAATACATCCTGAATCTGAACATTTTGCACTAACTCCTTGCCCACATCCTTGGCTGAGCCACTCCTGCCAAACAACTGTCTGGCTACAGTCTCAATTGTCTGTCTATAGTCTACAATCTTTTTTTAATACAGCAACAAGAGTGATCCTAATGAATCTTAAGTCAGATCATGTCAAGTCCATCTTCAAAACTTAACATGGTCCCTATTTCAATCAAAGTAAAAAACAAAGTACTTACAATGGCTCATGCGGCTCACGTTATCTTAGACCCACGTTATCTTTGATACCCATATCCACTCTCCTCCTTGTTCACCTCACTCCTGTCACACTGGTTTCCTAACTGTTCCTTAAATACATCAAACATGCTCCTGCCTTCAGGCCTTTGCACTTGATCTTCCCTCTGTTTGGAATACTCTTTCTCTTGCTACCACGTCTCCTCGTTTCAATTTTTGGTTCAAATTTCAACTATTGAATGAAAACTGTCCTCACTACTTTATTATTGATTTGTTGATTTATTTATTGAGAGGGAGAGAGGAGGGGCAGCAAGAGAGGGAGAGAGAGAATCCCAAGGAGGCTCCATGATGTCAGCACAAAACCCTAGGTGGGGCTCTATCTCACAAACCATGAGATCATGACCTGAACCAGAATCAAGTGTGGGACTCTTAACTGACTAAGCCACCCAGGCACCCCATCACTCTATTTCAATCACACCGTGCTGTCTCCCAGCACTCCTGATTCCCATTGCTCCATTCTTCTTTTATTTATTTATTTATTAAATTTTTTTTAATGTTTCTTTATTTTTGAGAGAGAGAGAGCAAGTGAGCAAGCAGGGCAAGGGCAGAGAGAGGGGGAGACAGAATCCAAAGCAGGCTTCAGGCTCTGAGCTGTCAGCACAGATCCCAATGTGGGGCTTGAACTCATGAACCGTGAGATCATGACCTAAGCTGAAGCTGGGTCAGACGCTTAACTGACTGAATCACCCAGGTGCCCCTCTTATTATTTTTTTAAAATTTATTTTGAACTACTTAAAAAATTTTTAAATTTGAGTGTAGTTGACACACAGCGTTACTTTAATTTTAGTCGTACAAGGTAGTGATTCAACTTTTCTGTATGTTAGGCTATGCTCTCCACAAGTGTAGCAACCATCAGTCACCATGCAGCACTATTACAATATTGCTGACTGTATTTCCTGTGCTGTACCTTTTCATTCCTGTGACTTCCATTCTTCCTTTATTTTTTCCGGTATAAAATATAACCTTCTGACATACCCAGTAATTTATAAATTTAGCATGACAGTAGTTTGTTTTCTATTTTCCCTGTCTATAGAATAATTTCCTTGAGAGTGAGACTCTGTTTTATCCACTGATGTGTTTCAAATGGCCAGACAATGTTTAGCAGATAGCAAGAGCTCATTAAATATTTGCTGAACGAATGAAAGAACGACTCCTTCCAGTTGCTGAGTACCAACACCTGGAGTCATTCTTCACTCTTGACCTTTTCTCATACCGTACAAATAATTCAACATCAACTCTTGTCAGCGCAGTCTTCAAACTATATCCATAAATAGCCCACTTCGTACCACCTCCATGCCAACACTCCGGTTAATCGACCATCATCTTTTGCTTAATTTCTCTGCTTCCACCTTTGCCTCTCTTTAATCTACTCTTAACATGGAAGCCAAAGTGGCTCCCATAAAAGGCAGTTTCAATTGTTACCCTTCTGATCAAATCCTTGCAGTAAATGTCAGTTACCTTTCCAGCCTATGGACCCTCACCTCCCTGGCCTGCTGATACCTCTCTGACCTCATGCTTCACTGCTCTTCTCCTTACTCACTCAGTCCAACCACATGGTCTCCTTACAATTCCTTGAAAACACAGCCAGGCTCTTGTCTCAGAGACTTTGTGCTGGCTCTTCCCTTTGCCTAGGAATGCTTTTTCCTCAGGAATTCTCATGGTTCCCATCCTTATCCTTCTGATCTTTTCTCAAATATCTTTTTACTGAGACCTTCCTGACTTTCTAGCACATTTTCAAGCCTATCTCCAGAACTCTCTGCAGCCTTTTCTTTTCTTTTTCTTCATCCATTACCATCTAACATTCTATATGTTTTACTTACTTATTTTATTATCTACCTCTTCAGACTGGAATATGTACTCCAAGAGGGCAGGGATTTTGTTAACAGCTGTATCCTGAGCATCTTGGACAGTGTCTGGCACAAAGTAGATATGACTGTTAAATGAATGAAGGTTAACCTCCCCATGGTCATACATGGTACATCAGAAATGCTCAAAGATACTTTTTGAATAAGTGAATAGTGAAAAGGGTCAAATCTTAAGGGTGTGGAAAATCATCGCAGGAGAGCTCTCATTCTCACTTTAGGTGCCCCCAAATGAGGAAAGACAAGCAATGTGGGTAGCACATTTAAAACCATCCCAGAATAAACATAAGACAATGAAACTTCATTGGCTTCTTTTATGTTCTATAATTTAAATTCAGATAGATTTTCACAACTGGACCATGCCTCCAATTATCTTGCCCTCACTGTAACTGCACCTCTTCTAAATGTATGAATGGAGCGCCTGGCTGGCTCAGTCGATTGAGCGTCTGACTTCGGCTCAGGTCATGATCTCGCGGTCTGTGAGTTTGAGCCCTGCGTGGGGCTCTGTGCTGACAGCTCAGAGCCTGGAGCCTGCTTTGGATTCTGTGTCTCCCTCCCTCTCTCTGCCCCTCCCCCGCTCATGCTCTATCTCTCTCTCTCTCTGTCAGAAATAAATAAACATTAAAAAAAATTCTAAATGTATGAAGAGCCACTGTGCCCAATGACAGCTAAAACTCTGCCTTCTGAGTTGGGGGGAACAGGATGAGGGCAGGAAGACTGAAAATTGTCTTTAGAGAATATGAGTGGTTCGAAAAAATTGGGACTACATGACCTCATTTTCTGTTTCTTCTTATAGGCAAGGTATTTTGAAGCAGAGAAATACTCTTTATACACATATAGAGTTTGGAATTTGCAATGACTAATGTACAAAACCAAAACAATACTATATTACTATGTGGACAGCTGATATTGCTATGTCCTCGGCATTGTCAGTAGCTGCAGTGAAAAGGCCCCCAAACACATGTTGACTGTACCGTGCATCTGGTGGTGCCACCTAGGAGTCATGCTGTGTTTTGGCCCCAGATGAACCTCTGACTGAGTTGTTAGGCATTATTGACGTTCCCTTACTTTACTTCATAATGTGTTTAATCATGAACCCATAGTAACTTTCGCCCAGAAGAACAACCCAAATTTTAGTAAGTAAATATATGAAATCTAGCAAAAGCTTTTCTGATATGTTAGAAAACTCCTCCCACTCCCCGAAGCACGTGGCTGTTGTTGGGCAGTTTCTTGCTTTACCACATCTGGATTTCTCTTTCATCAAACATAAGAGAACTGTACACTCAACAATATACTCAATAGAGAAATGGCCAAATAAGTATTCAAATGAGATACCCCAAATCCAGACACATGGGGTAGTCATAGACATTGTCCTGTTCATATAAAATCACCAGTCTATCTCTTAGCTTCCTTCCATTCAGAATTGCATATTAAACCTCTCTTAGGAAGAAATATTTTTCTTTAAAAGCTTCATAAGTGTTTCTATGGCATCCATTAATACCCTATTCTGGTTACTTGCAATTCTACAATTCTACAAAGAGTCATAACTTTGCTAGTGTCAAGTTATTGGAAAACATCATAAGAATATTTTTAAAAATAAAGATCCTTCTAAATAAACATTTCAGTCTATTTTACATATGTTATATAAGGAACTTAAAGTACTACAGTTTTGAAATAAGTAAATCTATCATTACATTCACAGAATGGAAGCACAGCCAAGGAACATGATTACCCTGTACTAACCAGCTGCTCCATGGTGGTATCTATGCAGGAACTCAGATGACCCATTTACATTTTAGCTGAGATGAGTCAAATCTCTCCAAATCAGTTTATAAGCTGAGAATTAGCATTTCTGCCTTAACACAGGCTATAAGCATCATAAACATAAATAAACATTATAATCGTAAAATGGAATGTTACCCCAAGGTCACGTCTCCATAGAGAATAAGCATGCACACAATCCAAATATTAAAGCTGACGAAGGAAACAGTTATAGACTCTTAAATGGAGAAGAGTTTATAGCCACACTTTAATTCATCAATTGATTCATCAATTGATTCATTTTCCTTTGTAGAAAACAGTCTTTATTTCTCTTACCACTCTGAGGACCGGAAGCCAGTGTCCACAGTTTACTGAGGACATAGGAAGTCACAGGGCTCAGTGAAAAAGGAGCTGTGCTTGGTTTCCAAGGCACATTCCCACAGCCTTTCTCAGTCATGTCTTTTATTCCCATGATGGGCTCTTCTGCACTTATCTCTAGCATATCTAAGTTCTTTGATGATTAACCCACTGGGTTCATTTTTAATTTCTTTGGAAATGAATGGAGTAGGCATCTTTTCTTTATTAATGTTTTCCAGGCCTTTCCCTCACTCATGCAAGTATTTTCATCTCTAGATTTGTTTCAGTTTCAAAGAGTTGAGTACATATACAAATGGGAATATATATATATATATATATATATATATACACACACACACACACACACACACACACACACACATATTTATATGATTTCATACATGAATGTCCTTAGAAGGTATCTGTGTATCTATAAGGTGAAATTATTTGAAAGGAAGATATTAAATATATCTCAACTAGAAGATTGGACTGCATTAGTGACTTTTTAGAAATAGAAACAATTTCATCAATAAAAGAATAAATGGCTGCTTCTATGGTGGATTCTATCTGCCCTCTTCTTCCAAGTCCTAAAGCCTTCTAAGGCCCTGACTTTCAATTTATTCTGGCATGACCTTCCCACCATTGTAGCTTCTCTGGTGGGATACTAATATTGTCTTATTATTTTTAAGAACAGGAATAACAGCCATGACATCTGTCTAGTTTTTTACAGTACTGTGACATTGCCCTACTATTCCACCCCTGAAGTAGAGATATATGTAAGATATGAAGCCTCTCCAGCCTGCCTATGTTAGTCCACAGCCATATCTCATTTAAGAAAATGAAGGAGGTGTTGGGCTTAATGCCAATGAGTAGAAATAACAGTCTGACTCTGAAAGGAGAAGACAGAGAAGTTTGATAAGTGGTTACAGTCAACCTAAAATGTCTAGGTTGAAATCTAGGAATTGATTGAAATCTAGGGCAAGGACATGGATGAAAAGGTGTTAAGACAAGAAGGAGGAGGGTCTTAATCAATATAGACTTTCTTTATGTCTCTCTTCCTCTCCCTCTTCCTCCCCCTTCTCCCATTTCTCCTCCTCCTCACAAGGATTCTCTAGTATATTTAAGGAAACTAGGACTTTTCCAATTATCAATTTCTTTATTTATGGGTCTTTTCCCTTAACTTTTCCAGTAATAAAGTCCTTCATCCTTCTACATCAGAAGCTAATATGGAGGTGAACTTTAGTTATTGAGCAGCCATTGGTAGATAAGTCATGGTTACTGTCAAGTTACTCACCTTTCTTGTTAACTCTATCTTTATTTTAGCATTTCACTTCTCTCCACATTCCTCTCCTCTCCCTCCTGTAATTAAGCTGAAATGTAGCTATTCCATAGAAAATATAAAAGTTTGAAGGATTAGAAAAATAACACTAAAAAATCAAAGTAGAGTAAACATTTTATTGGATTAAATTAACATATTGATTTATTTGGGATAAAAGAAAAAATACATATACAGTGATCAAAGTGTACAATGGAGTTTTCATCAAAATTGTACTGAATTTATGACAATGTACGAAATTTATGACAATGACATTTAAGATGGCAGTAAACTTACAATGAGATCCTATCTAATCAGTCTCTTATGACTGGAATCTGAATTTACATAATTAAAATGAATTGATATAACTAAAATGAACTTAAAGCATCAATGGAAAACACAGCCTTCCTCTTTTTTCTTCTATTTGTATATACAAGCCTTTCGTTTCTGTCTTCAAATAGGAGCTCTAAAGAGATTGTGATGCAGGGCTAGGAATAAAAGCTGGGTCCATGTGCTGACCACCCTGAGATGGTTCTAGGTGCTATTTGGGAGGCTCGTGTCCTGTTTTACTTCCAGCTCCAATGGTGGAACTGGAAAGCAGAAAAAAAGTATAAAGCACAATTAAGGATTGAGCTTTTACCTTTAATGTTTCAATAAGAAGAAAATAAAAACTTTTGCAATGAAAAATTGACCTATTTTCTAATTGCACAAAAAGGACTTTCTTCTATTCAATGTGTGCAATGTATAAAAGGGTCAACTTTCAACTACTAAAATAAGTCTCTTATCCACTGTTACATTTGCTATAATTAACTACTAACATGGATGTAAAGGAAAAAATTTAAAGATTTTCCTGATTTCTTTGATAAAAAAAGGGGGGGGGGCGCTCTGTAGAAACATTGAAAAGAAAATCATAGTCTATCTCCTGCCTGCCTCGGTTGAGTGCATCCTCTCTCTAGAGCTTGTACTTGAAAATAGTGCCCGCATGATCAGGCATGATGAAATCCATACAGAACTATGTTCATTGATTTTTTTTAAAAAAAATTTTAATTGCTAAGAGGTTTCTGAAAATTCTGTTTCATCAAAATTGAACTTACAGTTAAATGAAACTCACAACTAGGGAAAAGCACTAGAGAACATGCCAATAAAGAACTATTGTCTTAACAGTGCTGAAACAAAAGTCTCAGTCTAGTGAAAGTAGGAATGCCAGAGGTTATCACAGCTGGCAGGTTGTAAGTCAATCACGAGCTCCTGCGAGAAAGAAATTTCCCCTGATGCAAGATCACGGATGTTATTGCTGGCTCGCATTTCCTGTCCTGATAATGTGTTCAGCACCAAGGAAGAGGGAATAGAGATTCTGTCTGGTGGGCTCATATTTGAAGTGTAACAAACTGAGGCCTTACAGAGAGTGAGCAGAGGAAAGTGAAAAAGATGGGTAGATGGTGGTAGCGGGTGAAAGATTTTGCTATTTATTTTGATTGGTCTCTGTCTGCATTCACTGCCTCTCTGGATAGGGTGGACGATAAAGTTATCTGTTTTCTTTACAGTTATTGGACTCTTGGAGGGCATTCTGGAATATTGCTTTTCTTTATGAACTTTGATCCTGCCTATAAATAGGGATTTTTAAGAGGAGATAGTTTATTTGTTTTCTTCGGGCTTCAGGACTTGGAGGCTAAGTTTCTCCTTTCCTTCCAGGGAGGCTGTCAGTCTGGATAGAAAAACTTCAACTTTGGGAACCGTATGACCTCAAGGTCAAATGTTCTTCTGGTTGACAGTTAAGTTTGGAAACGTTCTTAACTTCTAGAATTAAGTTCTTCATCTACAAATCTAGTTAATAATACCTTTCTCATAGGATATTGTAAGAATTGAAGAAATAAAATATTAAAATGATTGGCAATTGTCAATGTGTGATTCACATTGGTTTCTCCCAGAATACAAACCTATCACAAATCTTTTGTTTTTTTAATTTTTAAATTTTATTTAAATTCAGGTTAGTTAACCTATAGTGTAACAATGATTTCAGGAGTAGAATTTAGTGATTCATCACTTATATACAACACCAGTGTTTATCCCAACAAGTGTCTTCCTTAATGCCCATCACCTGTTTAGCCTACCCCCCCCACCCAACACCCCTCTAGCAACCTTCAGTTTTTCCTCAGTATTTAAGACTCTCATATGACTTGCCTCCCTTTCTGTTTTTATCTTATTTTTCCTTCCCTTCCGCTGTGTTCATCTGTTTTGAAATCATATGATATTTATCTTTCTCTGATTTATTTTGCTTAGCATAATATGAGGTAGTACCATCCATGTTGTGGCAAACGGCAAGATTTTATTCTTTTCAATCACCAAATAATGTTCCATTGTACATATCTACACCACATCTTCCTTATCCATCATCAGCCAATGGACATTTGGACTCTTTCTACAATTTGCCTATTGTTGATAATGCTGCTATAAACATTGGGGTGCATGTGTCCCTCCAAATCAGCATTTTTGTATCCTTTGGATAAATACCTAGTAGTGCATTTGCTGGGTTGTAGGGTAGTTCTATTTTTAGTTTTTTGAGGAACCTCCATACTGTTTTCCAGAGTGGCTGCAACAGTTTGCATTCCCATCAACGGTGCAAAAGTGTTCCCCTTTCTCCACATTCTTGCCAACAAAAACCTGTCACAAATCTAAATCTACCATAAGGGGTTCATAAAAACTTTCCAAATGTTTTGAGGGAGGGGAATCTCTATTTAGGCAGAGAAGGTAGTTATATTTGAAGATCTTTCAAAAATGTTACCATATTGAAAATGTTTCCTTAGTCCTAAAATGTATATGTTTAAATTAATTTTTTAGTTAAAATATTGTAAATGCAATAGTTAATTGTTAAGAGTGCCAATGTTAGGTGGAAGGGAAGTCTGTTGACTTCTTGAAATAGTTTAAAAAAACAACTTCAAGTCACTTTAGAGAAGGTAAGGGTTATAAGATGTGGTCCAGTGACAGTCACCTTGGGAGATGTCCTTTGCAGCAGAGAGAGAGAGAGAGAGAGAGAGACAGACAGACAGAGACAGAGAGAAACAGAGAGACAGAGAGGTAGAGAGAGAGAATATCAATCCCCATCCGTTCATATATACACACAGTATTTACTGAACATCTTCACTGAGGTAGCTTTGGGAAGAACCAAATAATCACTCTTCCTGCCCAAATGAGGCTTACAGTCAGTGGAGAAGCCAAAATTAACTGAATTATCAAGCAAACATAAAATTACAAGTTTAGGGGGGCACCTGGGTGACTTAGTTAGTTGTGCATTTGACTCTTGATTTCGGTTCATGTTCCCAGAGTCGTGAGATCAAGCCCTGCGTAGGGGTCTGGGCTGGGTGTGGAGCCTGCTTAAGATTCCTTCTTTCTTTCCCTCTCCCTCTCCCCCTCTCACTTGCTCGTGCTCTCTCTCTCAAAAAAAAAAAATACAAGTTCAGGGAACCATAAGTGGTAGCCAGGCATTTTTGCACTGAAGATGTTAGAAAGGAGCAGCATTACCCAGCAGTACGCTTACTTGTATTGGCAGCAGTTAGAGCTCTGGAAAAATAGTTGATGGTGACTCAATTTATGCCTGGCCTTGGAGAAACATTTCGAGAGGCTAAAAATTATCCATAATATATGGGTTGATCTGGACCAAGTGGGATCTGGAAGAGCGTGAGAGAAAGAGGAGGAGGGAAGGAAGGGGAAAGAAGAAAGAGAGGAGGAGAAGGAGGAGGAAGACTTGGAGGAGGAAGGATCAGAACAAGACCAGAACTGTGATTATTTTACCTGGCTTTGTAGGGAGCTTTAGAGGAAATACCCAAATCCACACTATTGTTATTTATGGGAAGGGATAGCCAGTGCTCCCCCAGGGTTGGTGGGAATTGGGTAGTATTCTATCTTTCTCTGCTGCGAAGGAACTTGTGGGCCTGTGGTGACACCCAGTTGTAAATGTTTTCTTTATTTCTTAGGATACAAGAAGAGTTTCCTTAAATATTTTAAAAGTAAAATCATTAAGAATCAAATTTTCAGGATTCTCACTGAGGGATCATAAGTAGAGGATATGCAAATGTTACATGTTTTCTTTCCGTGCTGCAGTTACGTTGCCTGTTTCTGTGAGGGGATTCGTGCCCAGCTTTGGTTTAAGAACAATAGATAGTAGTTGCTGTGGATTAATTCTACACACTCTTCTGAGAAAGGAAAATCATAATCTGGTGTCAGATGAAGAACGAAGGCCTCACAGGGAGTTTTTTTGAGGGTTTCTCACCGTAGGTACTATCTCAGCTAAATGTATGGTTATCGTCAACTTTGGTGTTTATCAATGTATACTAGCACCTAGTATCTACATGAATAGATAAAATAACCCTTTGGTGATATGTGGAAAGGTTGAATCACTATACTCTACACCTGAAACTAAAGTTACACCATATGTTAACTAATTGGAATTTAAATATAATTTTGAAAAAAGATAGGTACCTGCATGAAATGGCTCTAAGTGGATTTTTTTAAACATAATGATTTGAGGATGCTGATATTCCAGGAAACCTCCTTTTACCAATCATGATATCAGTAAATATTTTTTCCTTACTCTTAGGAAAGGATGGGCAAAAATTACATTTGTTAAATATCGTTTTAAAGTAAATCTCCCCTAGATGCACGTACACTTTCCTCAAAAGAACATCGCCATCATTGGAACAGATGGCACTCAAAATATTTCCAGAATTCATAGGGGAAATCTTTGTCTACAACCTGGGCCTTCTGGCTGCTTGTTATTTCATCCAAGAAAGGGAGAGGACCTGTCTGTTAAACAACTTGAAATGGGCTGATGGAGTTACAGTCGGATGTAAGTGCCAACAGGCATTTCAGTTCTGAAAGAGGCAAAAAGAAGGGTCAGAATTACTTCCCTCAGTTCTAGGGAAAATATCTGGAGCCTTGCTGTGAGGAAGGTGGGCATCAGATGATCTTGGACATGAGAGAAAAGGAGAAATATTACCCCCACGGTAGGACTCAAATCAATGTGTTAACCCTTGGAAGTGGACTAGTCTTGTTTTGAAAAGGAATTTTAAAAGTGTCAGAATAAGTCATTGAACTCTGGATCTCTTAGTGTCTAGAAACTTCCACCTTATTTATATCTCAAGAGATCCCAAGAGTAGGCCTAGCTTAGAAGAAGGATTTTTTTCTGAATTGATAGCTGAAAGAAGAGAAATAGATGGTGATATGAGTGTTAAGTCTGCTTCTTTCTGGATATGCCATACATGACGGAAGGATGGCCAGTTACAAAGTGAGTCTCCTTAATTCCACACAAGGATTAAACTTGATTAGCTGTCTTGTCACTTTGCAGTCTTAATCAGCTTCTACCTTTGCTAGGATGGATGAGCTTATTAGATACTGTTCTGAGACTGGTTTTGACATGAAGGGGGGAGAGGTTTATGGAAAAACTTCATAGTGAAGAAGTTCTGTATCTTCAAAGAAGAGAAATGGCTTTCAGTCTCCTAATGTATTTTTGTGTCACCTGATTCAACCAAAGCACGGGCAAGTGTCTCTAGTTCTCAGTAGTCCCCCGCAGACACGTTCACAAAACATCTACACTGTAATTCCCCAGGGCAGGCAGAAGCGCGAGAGCCCAACAAATGGTCCAAGACAGAAACCAGCATGTTTCTTTGGCTTCTCCCTTTTTCTTAGCTTCCCCACACTAACGTCAGGCCTGTTGACCCCGCCTTCTCATAGCTCCTGAACACACTTCCCTATCTGCCATTACCGTTTTTTGTTTTTTGTTTTTAATTTGAGAGCGCGCACTCACAAGCGAGTTGGGGAGAGGGGCAGAGGGAGAGAGAGAATCTTAAGCAGACTCCATGCTCAGTGCAGAGCCCAACATAGGGCTCTATCTTACAAGACCATGACCAGAGCGAAATAAAAAGTGGGACCCTTAACTGACTGAGCCACCCAGGTGCCCCATGCTGTCACCTTCTTTGTGGCTTTCTCAATCAGGCTTTTGGAATTGTAGTTTGTTTCCCTCCAATTTATTCTTCATGTTGTACTCCAAGAGCTCCTTCAAATCGGAAGTCTCATTTTTGCCACATTCTTATTTAAAACATTTTGGTATCTTTCCATTGAGTAGAGGATAACACCCTAACTTTCTGGCACAACACGCAAGACCTTCAGGATGTGCCCTGAAGACCTCCCCAGTCCTTCCCGAACTATGTACAGATCACAAAACTTACTTTCTGTCCTTTTGGGGTTCACACAAGCCACATCCTCTGTCTAGAGTGCACTTCTCTGATTTGATCCCACTTACCCTTCAGGTATAGTTTAGATGTTGATCCTTCTACAGAGTCTTCACTGACCCTGGGGACTGAATCAGATGGCTCACAATGTGCACCCTGAAACTTGGTGCTATTACAATTTTCACCTCACATTTTAATTGCTTATTTACTTGGCATTTCTCTCTATCAAAGATACAAATTTACTGAGAGCAAAGATTGACTCATATCCTCTCCTGTATACAGAACACTTAGGGACATTGTAGGACCTCAGTAAATATTTGTTGAACTTATAAATTTGCATCCCCACTGGATTAAACCTTAGGTTATTGTTTCCTTCTGCAGCCTCCAGAAAGGCAGAAGCGACAGGTGGCCCCATGAGGACTTTTCCAGTCCTGAGATTTCAGAAGTATATGAGGACCCTGGGCACCTTAAGCAGGGGAGAGCTATCATTGAATTCAGAAAAAAAGAAAGAAAAAGGAATTGACAAAGAAAAAAATTATTTTACTTGACAATTTTGCTCAGGCCAAATTTTCATGTATTTAATTTCAATTTCTCTTATGCTATTGATAACTTTATGCTGACCTAACTGTGTGAAATACTGGCATAACAAATCCCTGGTTTGGATCTTTAACAAAATATTTTTAAAAATGCATTTTTAACTCTCCCTACCTGTCCATGGTCTCAATCTGAAATCCTCTAGTGGAAGGAAGCAGAGGAAACCTTTTCTGAGTTTGCCAAGGAGAAGACTCAGTGGACCTCTCCCAAGATAATTTTGATTTTAAAAATTTTTTTAAGTGTTTATTTTTGAGAGAGACAGAGACAGAATGCGAATGGGTTAGGGGCAGAGAGAGAGGGAGACACGGAATCCGAAGCAGGCTTCAGGCTCTGAGCTGTCAGCACAGAGCCTGACGCGAAGCTGTGAGATCATGATCCGAGCCAAATTCGGATGCTCAACTGACTGAGCCACCCAGGCGCCCCGAGATAATTTTGATTTTTGAAGATGGAATAATACTTCTGTTCATTAAATTATCAAGATTTCTCTTACTATTCAATTTAGAAGAGATAGCCCCATAAATACAGATGAAAATTAAATTTCCAAGTGGTATTTATATGGTAGTTCGCTTATTGTTTTAAAAATTACATATATATATATATAAAATCTGCAAGTTAATTCCTTGTCAAATTCCCATAATTATGATATCTTTTTAAAGGAATGTTAAATAGGGGTAGCAATAGTTCTCTTGATTTTGATGATGTTGTTTTAAGCACATGATTTTGTACCTTGAAATGAGAGGCATTCAGGTTCAATATTTGGAGAGTAATTTGATGTTCATTGAAGCACTGGGGGGAACCTGAGCTACTGTGTCTCTGACATCATTTGGTGACTCTTTAGGAAAATTTGAGCGAAGGGAAATTATAAATAATGGTGAGAAACTTCATCACTATCTTTAGAAAATAAGCCAAATGTGATTTTTTTTTCTTCCTCAAAGCAGCCCTTAATGGAAGAAAAAGTCTATAAGTACTGTTTGGTTACTGACCAAAAGAAAGCTTAAATTTAGCAAGATTTCTTTAAATATTTTATATAAGACTCTGTTGTAATGTGAAAGCGCAGGGAAGAGATTCAAATATGTGTCAAAAATTACCACGAAATGGAGTATTTAGGACCTCTTTGTACTTATTTGAGCTCTCCCCATAGAACAACCCCACATTCGCTGACAGCAGAAGTGTGAAACTCCCAGAAATGGTATCTCCAATTTATACATCAAAAAATTTGAGAGAATTCAACAGCTAGGGTTGAATGCTGACGAGCCTAGAAGGGCAGGTACCAGTAATAAAGGTGAGAAGTCTAAGAGCCTGGGCTTTGAGCCTACTGACACTGTATTTGCATCTCAACATGTATTTGCAAGCTCCATGACTGTGGTCTCATCCATTCACTTTTTTCTTTCTCTTTTATAATGACAGAGAGTGTGTGTGCCAACTGGGGACAGGGGCAGAGGGAGAGAGAATCTTAAGGAGATTTCAGGCTCAGTTCAGAGCCTGTCATGGGGCTTGATCCCGCAACCCTGGGATCATGACCTGAGCCGAAATCAAGCGTCAGATGCTCAACCGGTGAGCCACTCAGGTGCCCTTCATCCATTAACTTCTCGAGCCCTAGTCTCCCTGATGGTAAAATGGGTGCTCATCTACCAGCCTTAAAGACTTGTGGTTAAACAGGCCTGGTTGCATACTTTGTGAGGCCCAGTACACAGTGAAAATGTAGGGACCTTTGTTGAAGAAGCAAGAAAAAGTGCTGTTAAAAGTACTAGATATATAAAACTTTTCCCTTTCTTACTTGGCTTCTCTTTCTACTGATCACAGGGGGTTTACTTGCTCTATAAGTTGTACTTCCTTGCATGGGGATTCACCCCTCGCAGGAAACTCCTATCCCGCAGCCTCCTGCTCTAAGATGGAGTTTGAAACCCGCCAAGTGATTGCAACCTGTGGGCCAAGACATGCTCAGAAGATGGATCAGGGGTGGGAAAGGTGCAGGGGTCATCAACAGAAATGTGCCATGGCCCTGGAATCCTGGGGCAGAAAAGGCTGCTGCTGTGTCCCACCTGGAGACACCATACGGTGCATGTCTGATCCTGTCCCTTCCTGGGTGTGTGTTTGAAACCTGTTGGCCTCCAGTTGCCTGAGAACTGTCTAATCAGCTAGCATTACCTGGGGGTGAAGGATGGCAGGGTGAGTGCACGGCTGAGAACCCATCCCAGAGAGGAGAGAGGGTGGCTGGAGATGGGACCACATATGACCAGAGGCTCCAAAGCTCTCATGATTCCTCCGTTGACCCATAGACTTCATTTACCAAACACAAACTCACAACCAGAATGATTAAGCTTTTCACACAGATTATTGCAGAGCATTTAAACCTGGGGCTTTTCTTAGTGCAGGTGCCCGTGTGACTACACTGGTTACACATTCATAAGCTTGACTTGGGGGTTGAATGAGACAGTGCTATAAAGACCCCGGTACACAGGAGACATTACAAAGCCATACATGGTGGCTGCAGGACAAGGCAGGTCAAGATGACACATGGTATTCTAACTAAATGTTTTGTAGAGTTAAAAATAAATTTAAAAATTAAAAATACTTGAAGCCTTATCTTCATCAAGACTCTTCTACTCATGATGGATATTTCTTAGTGAAGCCTTAATGGCTGGACTATCTGAAAGGAAAATACTCATTGGCCAGAGCACACAGCAGGGAAAACATCTTCCAGCAAGGTCTTAGGACTTGTATAAGTACACAGGTGGCAGCCGCCGTGTTAGAACTCTGCTCAAATAACAGTTTTTACATATGAGTCAGTAGCAAAGCAGAGTAAAAGAGCTTGATTTTGGCATTGTGATGTGAGTGAGCCCTAACTGGAAGTTCAATTGAGGGGCGTGGGCAGTGTGGGGCTGGATTATCAAGTCCATTTGGTATTCTGTTGAGACCGTAAAGGAGTCATTGGCACAAGTATTTAAACAGCCTATCAAAACATCTCTAGGGACGAAGACACTCATTAAGTCAATAGTCGTACAGATCTGGAGAAGTGGGGACTGCTAGATGGCTAACAGCCAACTCTGTAATAACGTGTATGCTCAGAACCATGGGAGCGACAGCAACCAGGTCCTACACAGTGAAGCTCTTGGGGGAATATTTGGATTGCCACATAACCTCTTAATGGTGTCCTGCAGGCAGGCTGACCTTTTTAAAACATAAATACCGTGTCACTACCCTGTTTGAAATGTATTATCTTCCAGTTGCCTGAGAACACTTTAGACTCCTTAAATGGCCTATGAGGCCTTTCACAGTCTGACTTACCTCCTCAATCCTGTCCACACTCTGTATTCCTCTAGCGAGCTTCCTTCTCACCTCTTGGCTCTACCCCTTCTCTCAGGAACATTCTTTTCTCCACCATTCTCCTTTTTTTCAGTGACTTCTCACAGGTGCTTTAGTTTTTAACTTAACCACAACTTCCTCGGGGAGGGAGGCCTTTCACTGTCCCTGGGAGAGCGAATGCTTCGCCTCTGTGCTCCAACGGCACCCTGTAAGTCTCTGATCAGAGCACTTTCATGTTGTCTCATCTGTGCTGCAGCGAATGGGTATCACATCCATCCTGCTCAACTTTCTATCGCAACTCTCCAGAGTTTGACACATAGTAGGTGCTCGGTAACTATTGGTAGAATAAATGAAAGTGACAAATGCTTTCTTCCTATAGCCTAAGAAGCATAAAGAAAGTCAGTCTCTACACATCATTAAAGCAGTTATCTATGTGTTTAGCACTGTACTGGGTAAGGCGAAGTACTAATGAACTGTGTGATGGGTATGAGTATAGTCTCTTCCTGGAGCTAGGCTGTCATCTGGGCTGTAGATCGTGGGCCATTCTAGTTGTCAGCTGAAGGGATGCAGAATCGCAGGTGTATTTTTAAATTTGTTAATATTTATTTAAAAATTTTTTAATGTTTATTTATTTATTTTGAGACACAGAGAGAGAATCCCAAGCAGGCTCTGTGCTGTCAGTGCAGAGCCCGATGTGGGGCTCAATCCCACGGACCGTGAGCTCATGACCTGAGCTGATATCAAGAGTTGGACACTTAACGGACTAAGCTACCAAGGAACCCCGAATCACAGACCTGCCTAAATTGAGCTCCAAATAAACGGTGCACACACAGAGCATGAGTTAAAAGCCAGATTAAGAGATAGCTCTAGATGTGCTCAATATGTTTGCTGAATGAATGTCTTTTTTCATATCTCCAAAGCTAGTGACAATTTCTGAGAGTTCTGCCCAAACTCTCTGAGAAATCATTTGGGGAGAAAATTGTAGCATTAAAGAACTGTTTCAGAGAGATGTGGCTTTCATATTGACATGCCTAATTGGAATGGCAGGCCCTTGTGGGAGAGCAGTGAGGACAGAGTGAAGAGTTTAGGTTGGCTCTGATTAGGCCAGAAGTTGCAATTTGAGGTGAATGATTTTCAGAGGGCCTGGAGCAGAAAAATAACAAGATGAAAGTCTTCCCACAGTGTCAGACAGTTTGAACTGCAGTGCCTGTATGGGGAATTAAGAGTAGGGGTGATGCAGAAAACTATTATGGGGATATTCTTTAGAGTATTATTAGCATACAGCCTTGTGTATGTTCTACTTCAGAATTCACGGTGCAAGTTTAAAGAAATACACCTACATTGTATCATAACTGTTTGGGGAAATTCTGGAGATTTCCATCAAAAGCCCCATTACAGGGAAATGCTATTGCTTTTCTGTGTGAAAGATGTCAATAGATAGCTCTTGTAATCATCTGGCATTTCTTCTTCTATCCATTCAATAAATGTTTAGTGATTATCCATACTGTGCCAGACCCTGTTCTGAGTATTAGATACTGAGCTGTGACTAAGGTATATAGGCACTGTCTGGAACAGCACTGGCTGATAGAACTTTCTCCAATAATAGAAATGTTCTATAAACTTCCCAGTACGATAATACTGTCCAAAACAATAGGTAATAGCCCCATGCGGTTATTGCATGCTTGAAAGGTGTCTAGTGTGAGTAAGGAACTGAATTCAAAATCTCAATCCCATTCAAATTTCCAAACTCTAAAGGATGGCCAATATACGCCTCCTCTCTCACATCTCATCCTTGGCATTGTCAATGCAAAAGCTTACACTAAATTTTTGGTTTCCAGGGAAAAAATGTCCTTAATTTTCCTGTGTCCCTTTGCCTACAATGAACCCGTACCCATCAACACCCCCGCCTCCAGAGGTCCTTGCCTACTTCTATTTCCAGTAGGGGCCACAGCCTTCCCTACATCCCTCAGTCAGTTCTCATGGAACTTCATGCATATTCTACCATACCACATAACACTACATATTATATCTAATCTTTCCATCTCCTTTTCTTTATTTCTCTCCTTCCTCCCTCCCTCCCTTTCTTTTTCTTCCTTCCTTCCTTCCTTCCTTCCTTCCTTCCTTTTTTTCTTTTCTTTCTTTCTTTCCTTCCTTCCTTCCTTCCTTCCTTCCTTCCTTCCTTCCAGAGAGAGAGAGAGCAGGAGAGGGGCAGAGAGAGAGAGGAAATCTTAAGCAGGCTCCACACTCAGCATGGAGCCCAATGCAGAGCTCAATCTCATGACCCTGGGATCAATCAAGGGTCCAATGCTCAACCGACTGAGCCACCCAGGCATCCCAATTTTTAAACTTGAGAGACAATGAAGCATAGTGGGTGTGAGTACAAGTTCTGGAGCCAGATTTCCTGGGTTCAGGTACGCAAGGATTTAGTGACAATTCATTTTCTTATCTTATAAATATTACTCACCAAAGACATATATAATTGCCAATCACAACATTAATTTTAGTCAAAAAGCATAGAAACTTAATATTTCTAGTAATCTTTATTGCCTCCTCAGGCATGAGTGAGTGTTTTCAATGAGAACTTTGGAATTGTTGATTATAGGTAAGGACCCCATCACTGCTCTTGGGTAGCCTTAGCTAATGTAAAAGAGAAAAAGACCATCAATTAAATTTGCATTTATTCTAAACTTGTATGCTAATGGTTTCTAGTTCTTATTAAGTTCAGAAGAAATTTTCCAAAAGTAAATAGCACAAATGAAAACATTCATGAGTAAATCAACCAGCCAGGCAATTTATTCCAAGGAGGGTACATGAGTAACATTTTCCTTGTTCATTGTAGACCAAATGAAACTCTCAATGTTGGCAGAAGTTCATCAAGATGCATACTGAGATGGCTCTTGAAAGGATGGAAATTCAGTGTTGTTCCCTATTACTTTTACCATAAAAATATAGCATTTAAATTATACAGTCTAAAGATAGGAAGGACTATGAGAGTTCATTATAATCCAACTCCTTCCCTGCTGCTGTTATAACACCATCTCCATTACTATGCACAGATAAGAAGAGCTCTTATTTCAAAAGATTTCCAGGGCAGGAAATTCAATCTTCTGATACCCTCTCCACTGAAAAATTGTCCTTACTGTACAATCTAAACTGACCCCTTTTGCTATAGATTATTAAGTCCATTAACTTTCATTCTGTCCTCTGGGAGGCAAGGGAGAGCTTCCATCTTCTTAGTAAAAACTCTTCACATTGTCGAGCATGTTATAAACTACTTCGTATGAAAAAGACAGGTTTGGGTGATGAGCAAGTGTTTTCAACTTTGTTATTCTTTTCTTGCATGCCTCTTGATACACTGATTGACTCTGGACATCAGCTTTCCAATCTGTAAACATGGAAACTTTTCACTTATTCTTCTCACTTAAGTTTTGCAAGAAAATCATTCTATTCGGGGACCTCCTGCTATATTAGCAATCTACATTTTCCATCAGTGAGTGCTTTGAATGTCAGCAAAAACTTTTGGGTTTCAAAATTGCCTTTTAGGTTGATGAGAGCCATCTTGAATTTTTTTTAACTGAGATACACTTGATATTTAACATTGTGTAAGTTTAAGGTGTACAAATATTGATTTGATACATTTATATATGGCACCATGACCTTCACTGTAGTATTACCTAACACCTATATCACCCCCACATAGTTATTATTTCCTTTTTGTGGTGAGAACATTTAAGATGTAGTCTCTTAGCAACTTGGAAGTCTATAATGTAGCATTGTTGACTATAATAATTATGCTGTGCACTTGATTTCCAGACCTTAATCATCTCACTGCAAGTTTGTACCCTTTGATTAATATCTTCCCAATTCCCCACCACTCCAGGCCCTAGTAACCACCATTCTATTCCCTGCTTCTGAGTTTGGCTTTTAGAATTCTACATATAAATGAGATCAGGGGCTCTTGGGTGGCTCAGTTGGTTAAGTGCCCAACTTCAGCTCAGGTCACGATCTCGCGGTTCGTGAGCCTGAGCCCCGAGTCAGGCTCTGTGTTGACAGCTCGGAGCCTGGAGCCTGCTTTGGATTCTGTGTCTCCCTCTCTCTCTGCCCCTCCCCCGCTCATGCTCTGTTTCTCTATCTCTCAAAGATAAATAAACGTTAAAAAATTTAAAAAAAACAAGTGAGATCCTATAATATATGTCTTCTCTCTGTCTGACTTATCTCACTTAGCTTAATGCCTTCAAGGTCCATCCAATGGACCTGTCCAAATGGCAGGATTTCCTTGTTTCTCATGACTTTCTCATAATATTCCATTATACGTGTGTGTATATATGTATCTATATGTATACACATACTTACACATGCACAACATCTTTCTCCATTCAGCCATTGATGGACATCTTTCAAATCTTAAGGGTTACCTAGATTTCTATTGGTAGGGTCCTAAAAAAGACTTTTGCACATACTGAAAAGTTGTAACTTGATAGAGAACATAGAAGAAAAACTACAGAATGGGAATTACTTTCAGCACTCTTAGAGGAAAGGAAATCATTTTTGCTACTAAGGTGATACCCCATTCTGTTGTTAGAGGATGGAAGTTAAGTTGATAGTTCCCCTTTTGACCCAGGTGCTCTGAAGCTGAGAGTGCGGTATAGACTTCCCAAGTTAGAACATTTTAATATAGTGACCCACTTCCGACCCCATTTATTTGCTACCTTTGGTCTTTTATCTTGTATTTTGGACTTAATTGTACTGGTGCTATTATTGAAATGTTCCCACAATGTACTTTGAAAGTCATTCGAGTATAGATAAATACTTAAATATTAACTCCTGCTCAAACTGATTTCACTTCACCTCAGCTGAACTTTGTTTAGCTTTGAAGATACATGAAACGTGCTTACTTTACTGTTTGTGTCACTGTTTGTGTTGTTACAGACAGGAGAACTTCTTTACCCAAATATTTCATGTCGTGTCTTCAAATCACAACTCTATGCTGCCAGAACTGTTTAAGCTTTGCTGTTGCAATTTTAGAGTTTAGACAGTTGGATGTTTTATTAATGTATCTTAACCTTTTATGAAAATTTTGTGAATGAACCAAAGAATCTTGTGACAAATGGGAATTCTTAAAAATAAATAAATATCCCTTGACTTTATAGGAGTACACAAAAAGAGAAGACTCTTGTTCCTTTTACTAGATGAGAGTATGTGGGCTGACATTTAAAATATTGATAATGTTTTCGCAGTTATGGTATTTTTTATTTTATTTTAATTCCAGTAAACATATTATTATATTAGTTTCAGCTGTACAATGGAGTGATTCAACACTACCATACATCATCCAGTGTTCATCACAAGTGCATTCCTTAATTTTTTTTTTTTTTAACATTTATTTTTGAGAGACAGAGAGAAACAGTGTATGAGCCGGGGAGGGGCAGAGACAGAGGGAGACACAGAATCTGAAGAAGGCTCCAGGCTCTGAGCTGTCAGCACAAAGCCTGACGCAGGGCTTGAACTCACAAAAC
The DNA here is from genome assembly GCF_023721935.1 of Panthera uncia. Classification (NCBI taxonomy): domain Eukaryota; kingdom Metazoa; phylum Chordata; class Mammalia; order Carnivora; family Felidae; genus Panthera; species Panthera uncia. The sequence goes on along the minus strand of NC_064812.1, from coordinate 45,407,977 downwards.
AGGAGATCATGACCTGAGCCAAAGTCAAACGCTCAAGTGATTGAGCCACCCAGGTGCCCCACAAGTGCACTCCTTAATCCCCATTTCCCATTTCACCCATCCCTCCACCCACCTTCCCTCTGATCACCATCAACTTTTTCTTTATGTTTAAGGGCGTTTCTTGGTTTCTCTCTCTCTCTCTCTCTCTTTCCCTGTGCTCATGTGTTTTGTTTCCAAGCTCCACATATGAGTGAAATAATATGGTATTTGTCTTTCTCTGATTGACTTCTTTTGCTTAGCATTATACTCTCTGGCTCCATCCATATCATGTGAATGGCAAGATTTCATTCATTTTTGTGACTAAATCATATTCTATTGTATACATAAACCACATCTTCTTTATCCATTCATCTATTGATGGATACCAGGGCTGCTCCCGTAATTTGACTCTTGTAAATAATACTACAATAAACATAGGGGTGCATGTCTCCTGTTCAGTTAGTGTTTTTATATTTATGGGCACATATCAAGTAGGCAATTACTGGATCATAGGGCAGTTCTATTTTTAGTCTTTTGAGGAAACGCCATACTGTTTTCCACAGTGGCTGCACCAGTTTGCATTCCCACCAGTGCAAGCCTGTTCCTTTTTCTCCACATCCTCATCAAAATTTGTTGTTTCTTGTGTTGTAGATTTTAGCCATTCTGATTGGTATGGTGTGATATTTCATTATAGTTTTGGTTTGTATTTCTCTGAGGATGAATGAAGTTGAGCATATCTTCACATGTCTGTTGGCCATCTGTATGTCTTCTTTGGAGAAATGTCTGTTCCTGTCTTCTGCCCATTTAAAAATTAAAAATGTATTATTTGTTTTTGAGGTGTTGTATCAGTTTTTTATATGTTTTGAATACAAACCTTTTATCAGATATGCCATTTGCATATTTCTTCTCCCATTCTGTAGGTTGCCTTTTAGTTTTGTTGATTGTTTCCTTTGCCATGGAGAAGCTTTTAATTTTGATGTAGTTTCAATAGTTTAACTTTGTTTTTATTTCCCTTTCCTCAGGAGGAATATCTAGAAAAAATGTTGCTATGGCTAATATCAGAGAAATTACTGCCTCTGCTCTCTCCTAGGATTTTTATGGTTTCAGGTGTCACATTTAGGTCTTTAATCCATCTTGAATTATTTTTGTGTATGGCATAAAAAAGTGGTCCAGTTTCATTCTTTTGCATGTTGCTGTTCAGTTTTCTTAACACCATTTGCTGAAAAGACTATCTTTTTCCCATTTTATTCTTTCCTGCTTTGTCGGCGAGTAATTGACCATATAATTGTGGGTTCATTTCTGGGTTTTCTATTCTGTTCCATTGATCAATGTGTCTGTTTTTGTGCCATTACCATACTGTTTTCATTACTACAGCTTTGTACTATATCTTGAAATCTGGGATTGTGATACCTCCAATTCTGTTCTTTTTTAAGATTGCTTTGGCTTTTGGGGTCTTTTGTGGTTCCGTAAAACTTTCACAATTATTTGTTCTAGTTCTACGAAAATTTATTTTGGTATTTTGTTAGGGATGCATTAAATCTGTAATTTGCTTTGGATAGTATGGACATTTCAACAATATTTGTTTTCCCAACCCATGAGCATGGGATATCTTTGCGTTTGTTTATGGCATCTTCAATTTCTTTCATCCATGTTTTATAGTTTTCAGAGTACAGGTTTTTCACCTCCTTGGTTAAGTTTATTCCTAGGTATTTTATTATTATTGGTGTAATTGTAAATGGGATTGTATTTTTAATTTCTCTGCTTACTTCATTCTTAGTGTGTAGAAATGCAATGGATTTCTGCATAGTTGATTTTGTATCCTGCAACCTTACTGAATTTACTGATCAGTTCTAGTATTTTTTCGGTTGAGTCTTTAGGGTTTTCTATATATAGTATCATATCATTTGCAAATAGTGAAAGTTTTACTTCTTTCATACCAATTTGGATGTTTTTCATTTCTTTTTCTTGTCTGATTGCTGTGGGTAGGACTTCCAGTACAATGTTGGTTAAGAGTGGTGTCCTGTCTTCTTCCTGTCCTTTGGGGAAAACCTCTGTTTTTCCCCATTGAGTATGATGTTAGCTATGGGCTTTTTATATATGGCCTTTATTATGTTGAAGCATGTTCCCTCTAAACCTACTTTACTGAGGGTGTTTATCATGAGTGACATACTTTTTTTAAAATGCTTTTGCTGCACCTGTTGAAATGTTTATATGGGTTTTGTCCTTTCTCTTATTGATGTGATACATCACATTGATTCACTTTCAAATACTGAGCCACACTTACATCCTGGGAATAAATCCACTTGATCATGTTGAATGATTTTTTAAATGTATTGTTGGATTTAGTTTGCTAGTATTTTGTTGAGAATTTTGCATCATATCCGTCAGAGATATTGGACTCTCTCTCTCTCACCTTTTTTGTGGTGTCTATCTAGTTTTAGTATCAGGGAATAAACTACACTGGCCACTGTTTTTCAACTTTTTACATTTTTATGTGCCTTTTTCTTGTTTGTAAGCCTCTTAAGGATAAAACTCATGTGTTTTTGTGGTAGATACATTGTGCTACACAAAAAGAAGGCAATTAATATATATTGACTAGCTGTAAAAGGTGACCATTTTTATATGCAATAATCTCTAAAATATTTGTAGTATAATAAACTATATTACAGCCTTTTCAGATTTCACTGTGAGTTTATGTATCCATTTTGTTTGAATAACCATTGAGAAACCATGATCATTTATTCGTTCATGATAAATAGTAATTTATAAAGTGCCTACTATCTAGTAGGATCTGGTTTTTCAATGACTCTACCATGCATACCAACTCATATGAATCACATTAACAAGGGGTATTAATCACCTGAACTCTGGTGTACTCTGGTCTGTTAGTTTTCTATGCTGCATGGGCAATTGCTGCAAATTTAGTGGCTTAAAGCAATATATATTATCTCTAATATATGGCTTCATGTGTTTGGCTTAATTAAGTTCTCTGTTCAGGGTTTCATGAGAGTGTGATCAAATCATCAGTAAGGCTTCATCCTCATGTGGAGCTCAGAGTTCTTTACTAAGGTCAATTAAGTTGTTGGCAGAGCTCAATCTTGTGATTTTAAGGCTGAGGCTGTTAGCAACGATAGGCTTCCCCTCTCCATAGGCTGTTCATAGCATAGCTCTTTGTCTCTTCCAGACCATCAGGAGAGAGTCTCTGATCTCTAGACCCTCTTTTGGTGGGCTCACCTAAGTAGGTCAGCTCACCACCCCATAACCTTCCTTTTGATTATGTTAAAGCCACTAATTAGGGACTTCAAGTATAATTGCAAAATCCCTTCATGTTTGACATATAATTTACTCAAGGGAGTGACTATCCCATTACTTTTGTTATATTCTATTGGTTATAAGCAAGTTGAAGATTTTGCTTATATTCAAGGGAAGGGGTCTATACAGGACAGTGAATCCTTAGGGGTCACACTAGGATATGTTTGCCATGTCTGTCTTCAGAGATACTTTAGATATCATTCTCTTACTAGCATCTTGGGCCTGCTCATGTATTCAGACAGCAATACGCTTCTTATTTTGTATAATTTGGACATGATACCACAGCTCTATACTCTCTAAGTTTTTACTGACCAGAAACCCTATATGTTTCTTCTTCTCGTAAGTCATCTCTGAGATTCACATTCTAAAGCTAGAGGGATTCCCATTTTAGAACAAGAGGTACACCTCAACTCCTAGGCCATGGTCAGACTGACCTCCCTGAATCTCCCTATCTTTCTGGGAATCAAATACGGTTTCTGCTATAGAGCAAGTACCGTGTCAGATGCTTTAGTGAACATTAAGGAGAATAAGACTTACTCTTAGTGAGCCTTCAGTCTAGTAGGAAAGGCAGATATGAAAACAGATAAATTCAATATACAATATAACAAATGGAGGAATAGTAGAGGAACCAGCTGAGAACAAGGGAGAGTATGGATGAGTCTCTCTCAATATCTCCATTTATGTATAAAGAGACTAAGTTTCAGAGGTTAAGTAACTTGCCCAAAGTCACATTGCTACTAAGTAACAGACTTGAATTTGAACTTAGATAGTCTGTATCCAAAGCTTGCGAACTGAAATATTATGCTAAATATGAGTTGTGGGATTCCAGCAGGAGGTGAGGAAGTTGGAGGATAGCTTGGAACCAAGTGGTGAAAGGCATCATATGTTAACGTAAGGAAATTAAACTTCTCTCTTGACAGTGAAGATACATCAGCCCTAACCAGAGTCAGCAGACATACCAATTCCTCATCACCACTGATCATTGGAGAAATGGAACAGGGACTAGACAGACTTTGAGAAAGTAACTAGCTGTATGGTTGGATATTAATTGGGGGTCAACAGTTCAATACACTGTATTCAAAGAAACAGGATGATACTTCCTGTTGTGATTTAGGTTAGTTCAGGAACTAAGCAGAGCCGAGCCTACAGGTTACAAAAATGACTGTCTATAGTTGAAAGGGGCTATACTAGACTGGGGCAGAAAATTGGTGGTTCTGAAACAAAAATAAGGATTAATCGTAACCGTGTTTTAAAAAGTAGTTGTAGAATGGTGTATTGAATTTAAATGAGGATGTCAAGTGGGAGAAAGAATAATCTTTTTTTCCTGGGAAACTAGATGAGCCACATGAAAAAGAAATTGCATGTCTACTTTACACTGTATATAAAAATTAACTGAAAATAGATTAAAGACCTAAATGTAAAAGCTAAAACTATGCAACTCTTAGATGAAAACATAGGCAAAAATCTTTGTGACCTTGGATTAGGCAGTAGATTCTTAAATATGATACTAAAGCACACACAGCAAAGGAAAATTTGGATAATTTGAAATTCCTCAAATTTAAAAACTCTTGTCCTTGAAATGATGCAATCAAGAAAGTGCAAAACAGAAAATGTTTACAAATTATATCTTGTAGGAGACTATATAAAGAATAGTTATAACTTAATAATAAAAAGACAAATAACCCAGTTAAAAAATGAGCAAAGAATGTGAAGAGATATTTCCCCCAAAGAAGATATACAAATGTTTCATAAGCATATAAAAAGATGCTCAACATCCTTGTATTAGGGAAATGCAAACCAAAATCACAATGAGATATTATTTTACATCTGCTAAGATGGAAATAATCAAAAAGATAAATGTGGAGAATTGCTCATAGACTTCTGGTGGGAATTTAAAATGCCACAGCCCTTTTGGCGAATTGTCTGGCAGCTTCTCCAGCAAATTGAACATAGAGTTACTATATTGCCCTGAAATTTCACTCCTAGGTATGTACCCAGGAGAAATGAAAATACGTGTCTACACAAAAACTTATAAATGGATGTTCAGAGCATTGTATTCATAATAGCCAAAAAGTGGGAACATTCCAAATGGTTATCAACTGATGAATGGATAAATAATATAGGGTATATCTATATAAGGGAATATTATTCAGCAATAGGAATAAATAAGTATGGATAAGTATGTTACATTCTGTAACATGAATAAACTTTGAAAACATTATGCTAAGTGAGAGAAGCCAGTCACAAAGGACCACATATGCTATGATTCCATTTATATGAAATGTCCAGAATAGACAAGTTAATAGAAACAGGAAGTAGATTACTAGTTGCTTAGGGCTAAGAGGATTAAGGGGAAATGGGGAGGTGGGGTGGTTGCTAAAGGGCACCGTATTTCTTTTTGGGTGAAAATGTTCTAAAATCAACTGTAGCGATGGTTGCACAACTCTGAATATACTATAAAGATCATTGAATTGTACATTTTTAATGGTTGAATTCTATGATTTGTGAATTATTTCTCAATAAAGATGTTATCCCCCCAAAAAGTAACAGGAGAGCTCAGAAAAGAGTGAAGAAAGATGGGATGTTTGGAGGTGGGTAAGAGATAATGAAGATCACAGAAATGGTGATGAAGAGTGAGATTAAAGATGGATTTGCAGGGCGCCTGAGTGGCTGCCAGTTGAGTGCCCCAACTCTTGATTTTGGCTCAGGTCACAATATCACAGTTGTGAGATTGAATCCTCCATTTGGGCTCCATGCTGGGCGTGGAGCCTACTTAAGATTCTCTCTCTCCCTCTCCTTCTCCCCTTCCCTTCTCATTATCAAAAAAACCCAGATTTGAATAATAGAATGAATAGGAAGCAATAGAAATGAAAGACAAGAGAGGAGGAAAAGTTGAAGATGAGTTTGGTCTTCTAGATTTAGTTATTGATAGCATCCCTGTGCTCCAACCTGACTTGTTGAGAAATACTTACTTTTGATCAACACTTTTCCTTTCCCAAATCTTTTCCATCTAATAAACATTCTTTTCTGCTGCATTTACTTTAAAAAAAATAATATAGTGAGAAATTTTCTCCTGGTATAAACAAGCTTTAGAAAAAGGTTGATATTGAAAATTGACAGGTGAAGGGTTTTAAAGGAATATCAAAACAGTGAACTTATTGAGCAAGCTCTCTTTCCCATATTGCTACCCAAACAAGCTATGGTGTTTCTGTTTATGATTTTAAATTTCATTCACATATTTTCCCTTTTCCCTTTTGTACAGTAGACGACTATGGGGAAATGTTTCTGATTATGAAATTTGGGGGTTTCTTGAGCATCCAAAGGAATGGACAATTTTGAATTACTTAATGTTTGAAATGTAAACTATTTGAGCACCAACCCCCAGTGGGTTTGTGAAGTAACCTGTTGACATAAATGGTCATTGATGGATTTATGTGACTGCTCACATTTGGGTTCTATGCTGTTTAGTAGAGTTCTCTTTCTGATGCCTTTAAAGTCCTGTTAAACTTTCTCCTTCATATACATTAAGAACAAGAAACCCCATTGGAATTTGTCCTTCCTAATCACTATTTCAAATTAATATGAAAGTTTTTATTAATTGTGCCTTTTGATAGGTGCTCACTGATAGGAAATCTCTCATCAAATGAATGACAAGATTTTAAAAAACTCAAGTAGACTGAGGGTTGATGGGGGGTGGGAGGGAGGGCAGGGTGGGTGATGGGTATTGAGGAGGGCACCTTTTGGGATGAGCACTGGGTGTTGTATGGAAACCAATTTGACAGTAAATTTCATATATTAAAAAAATAAATAAATAAATAAATTAACTACAAAAAAAAAACAGAAGTAAATAAACACTTAAAAATTTAAAAAAAAAAATAAAAAACTCAAGTAGAGTAAGTTACTCTGCCATGATAAAATCATCCCTTCAATCTATGGATGATATCTTACAGCCAAACTGGAGTAGAGAAAAAGGTTAATATACAAGGGGCATCCCCACTCTCTATGATTGAATGCCAGGGCTACCCAAATGCAAAAAGGGCCAAGACCTCAGATTTGAACTTGTTTCCATTAACAAGAAAAGTCCTTGTCATGTTCATGTTCCCTATTTGTGTGTGTGTGTGAGTCTCTTTTTAAAAATCATAAAAGTGCTTGGAACAGAGAACTCAAAAGGTGATCAAGAATATCCTTTAATGCTTGTCATCACTTATCATTGTAGAAATATAAATCAAAACTACATTGAGATACCACCTCACACTGATAAGAGTGGCTAAAATTAAAAACTCAGGAAAAAATAGATGTTGGCAAGGATGCGGAGAAAGGGGAACCCTCTTGCATTGGTGATGAGAATGCAAATTGGTGCAGCCTCTCTGGTAAACAGTGTGGAGGTTCCCCCAAAAAATTAAAAATAGAATTATCCTATGACCAAGAATCGTGCTATTAGGAACTTATCCAAAGGATACAGGAGTGCTGATTCATAGGGACACGTGACATGTACCCCAATATTTATAGTAGCACTATCAACAATAGACAAATCATGGAAAGAGTCCAAATGTCTATTGACTGATAAATGGATAAAGAAGATGTGAGATGCACACACACACAGACACACACACACACATACAGACACACATACATACACACAGACACACACACATACATACACAATGGAATATTACTTGGCAATAAAAAAGAATAAAATCTTGCCATTTGCAACAATGTGGATGGAACTGGAGGGTATTATGCTAAGTGAAATAAGTCAGAGAAAGACATATCATATGTTTTCACTCATATGTAGAAGTTGAGAAACTTAACAGAAGACCATGGGGAAAGGGGAAGAAAAAAATACAAACAGGGAGGAAAATCTTAAGAAACTCTTAAATACAAAGAACAAACTGATGGTTGATAGGGGGTGGGGAAGAGGGGAAAATGGGTGATGGGCATTGAGTAGGACACTTGTTGGGATGAGCACTGGGTGTTGTATGTACGTGATGAATCATGGGAATCTACTCCTGAAGCTAAGAACACACTGTATACACTGTATGCTAGCCAACTTGACAATAAATATATATATATATATATATATATATATGGAATATATATAATATATGGAATTCCATATATATGGAATATCCTTTAAACAAAAGAAAATCATTGATTTTTAGAACAATAAAATGGTACTACAGGTTAAGTGGGATTCTAAATTCATTTTTAAGTTATTTGCTTATATTCCTATAATAGTGATATCCACATCTCTCTCACCAGTTCACTATGCCACAACTGAGCCCAAGAATATAAGCATGAAGGTCCTTGTGGGGAAGTAGGTTTTACTTACATAAATGGGTTAGAAAACAGCTTGGGGCTGAAAGCCGCCACCATAGGGTGAAAACACCTTGAGGTGAGCTAGCGAGATATTGTAATGGGATCACGAGTACTTTCCATCTGACGTCAATATACTATTGTACTTTGATCACAAACTCCATTTGCCCGCCCCTCCCCAGACCCTTTGCTTCTTACACACCCAAGTTAATGATTACTGTCTGATTGTTTTCTCCACGTTCACATGTATAAGACCTTGTTTTCTTCACATTCACCACGTGAGTAGTATCTTATTTTCTTCATGTTCACCACGGGTAATATCTCGTGAGTTCAATCAATATGGAGACAAAACCCCTGTTTGGGGCTCCTGTCTCCTCCTGGACATTAGCCTCTCTCATATTCAATTCTGTGTCTGCTCTCTTGCTGGACAAGAGAGAACTCCAGACTCAGAGTCTGTGACAGGTCCTGGCATCTTTCTACTACTTCTCTATGTTACATGTTCAGTGAGGTCCATTATTTGTAGGATCTAGTGGTGTTTATGGAATTGTCCCTCCTAAATGACAATAATTTATGGGTAGTAATCCAATATATTAGTGCTAATTAATGTGGGTCAGAATCTACTGGTTGATGGTAGTCTGCCTACAAAAAGAAGTCTTCCCTTAGGATTTTATAGCCTCCACTCTTAGACTTTAGAACACAAAAGATTTATTTGGTCTTTTTTTCTGGAAAATGAAAGTTGATTGTCTTCAGTGGGAACCTATAACTTCTAAATGCTGAAGACTTGTTTATATATTGTCGTCAGGGAACCCACACCCTCCACACATAAGAGATGCATCCTTTGCATAAAAAGGAGATACCTTCTTTGTCATATCAGCAAAATACTCATCTAAGAGTGGGGGGGGTGGTGAATAAAGCTTAATCTCCCACAGGATGCACCTTCACACCTGAGAAGTTTTTATCATAGAATTAAAATTATGGCTAATTGGTTTGGTTTCATGGTAGGCTAATCAGATACATTAAATCTGTATTATAGTTGAAGTAGAACATAACCAACGGTCTCACAGAATTTACCAGGTGTATGATATTTATATGGGAAAGTATGGTCAAAATTCCAATTTGGGATTCCAAATATGTCCTTGAAAATAGTGTTGAGACTCCCTCTGGTATCATAGGCTCTCCCCACGACTGGCTGGAACTTCCTCAGATGCAAGGCATTGGATAAGACATTCATGACCAAGAGCAGAGGTTCCAGAGAAGAGTTGCAATGAAAATTGGACACATTGGCTCTCAAAGTCTAGGAGACAAAAGCAACACATAAGAGCCATTTGGTTGCCATCGTTAGTCAGTTCTTAAATATTGGTCTTTAGATTTCTGCACTTGGGCTCCCTTCCCATACCAGACTCCTTTTGGGAACACATCTGCTCATAGCGGGGCACTATTTATCAGTGTTTTTCAAAGTGACTCGTCTGACTCAGAATTACCTGGACATGGCCACATCTACTGAACTGGAATCTAACAGTGTTTGTGTGACTTTAACATTTTAACTTTCTTATCTTCTAACAAGCTTCCAAGGTGATTTTTATGAACTTTGGAATCTGAGAACCACTTTCTTAGAAGTAGAAAAAGGAGAGTGGGTGACTTCATTGTCTTTGTCTACAACAATGATCAGAAACAGCACTAATGGGTATGGATTGCTCTTACCATACCACATTGCAGTTATGAGTATTTGTCTTTCTTACTCACTTCACTGTAAGCCCTTTGAAGGTAGAAATTGAGCCATATTTATCTTCATATTTCATGTGTGCCGTATAATACTTGGTATAAAGATATATTCAATATTTATTTTGAGATATTAATATTTATTGAGTAAATAATGATATATTCAAATATATCTAGAGATAAGCTAATTTGATATTTGCATTTTAGGAAGAAGTACGCTTCAGATGGAAATGGTTTTTAAAAGATATTTGTTGTGATTTGGGATAGTTTTGCATATTACTATATTTATCTAATTTTATTTATTTACATTCTTAAAGCTGATTATTGGTATGCTATGGGCTTCTAATTTCTTCAGTACACATTAATGTTTGCCAGATATTTAAAAAGGGAAAACTAGATTATGTTTTCTACTTGCATATAAGTAACTAGGTAAAGAGGATGTGTTTGGCTCATACGAAGGAGAATGGATGAAATAGCCAACAGCTTGTAATCAGTGATTTTCAGTTTAGAATCTCTTCCTAAATATCATATGACTTTTGTCCTGGCAGATATATATTCTCCATATTTTGTTTTGTTTACTGGGAACATGAAAATGATCACAATGATTTAGCTTATGGGTTTTTTATTTTTATTATTTTTTTTTTTTTTGAGCTTAAACAGATTGTCTTCAGTCCCTTGAGATTTAGGATTGCAAGATGATAAGGCATTGGTACTGTTGTAACTTCAAAAGTTTTGTCTTGGGGCGCCTGGGTGGCTCAGTCGGTTGAGCGTCCGACTTCAGCCCAGGTCACGATCTCGCGGTCCGTGAGTTCGAGCCCCACGTCGGGCTCTGGGCTGATGGCTCGGAGCCTGGAGCCTGCTTCCGATTCTGCATCTCCGTCTCTCTCTGCCCCTCCCCCATTCATGTTCTGTCTCTCTCTGTCTCAAAAATAAATAAACGTAAAATAAATAAATAAATAAGTTTTGTCTTAATGTTATTTTATCCAATTTAAGTTTCAATCCATTTAGAAATCCATGTCTCCTACCATCTTTTATATTTCCTTTTCTCATTTAAAGAAATCCTACCCTTTGAAGTATACTGCTTTATCTGAGTTTTCCCTGAGCATAGCTGGCTTTTCCTCTCTTCCTACCACCTCTCCACTTCATTTAATTAAGGCAAACATGTTTGCTGCCTTTTCAAGAAGCCTTCCATCACACCCAAATCAGTAGTCACATTGGACTGACCAGCTTATGTGTGATGTTGTCATCTCTCTTCTTTTTCTCTTTCTTCTCCTCCTTTTTCATTTTTTTTCTTCAAGCAAGATTTATTTAAAGAGTTGTTCTAACCTAGTTCTTTCTTCAAAAACTAAACAAACAAGCAAAAAAAAAAAAAAAAAAAACAGGGGCGCCTGGGTGGCTCAGCCCATTAAACGCCTGACGTGGGCTCAGGTCATGATCTCATGGTTCATGGGTTCAAGCCCCATGTCAGGCTCTGTGCTGACAGCTGAGAGCCTGGAGCCTGCTTTGGATTCTGTGTCTACCTCTGTCTCCACCCCTCCCCCACTCACATTCTGTCTCTCTCTCTCAAAAATAAATAAAACATTAAAAAAAACACAATAACTGTGCCCAAGGTGTTATCATAAAACTAAAATGAGTCTTTTGGTGGGAAAAGAACCATAATGACATTCTCTTAGATCTTTGCTCCTTTTATAATCTTGCAAGTTCAGTGCTTTCAGTATTTTTCCTTCTTCCAATATATGTTTTGGTTTCTTTGTGTGTACTCCATCCCAAGTCTTGCCAAACTATGTTGAGGAAACTGGGTGGCTGCCAATCTGCAACAAAATAATTCCCCTGCTTTAATTTACAGATGGTTTTCTAACACCAAGATAAACAGTGGGTGCCTCCCCCAAATAAAGAAGCTTTGATTCAATAACATACGTACAAAAGTTTATGCCCTCTCATTTATCGATTTTTATAGGTGTCCTGCTAAAAACGTTTTTGGATTTGCTTTGAGTCCCATAAAATCATAAGCAATAAACTTGTATTGTGAAAATAAGGCTTAAAACTTGTGAATTTCCCAGTAGCTCATTTTGCTCCATCCACACGCTCTCCTTTTCTTCTCACCTCTAACATGTCAACTGTAAGATATAATTTCTTCCATAATTCCTCAAATGATCACTGTGAAAATCCTGTCAAGTCTCTTCCTACCACAAGTGAATATTTATAGATGATTTATAAAGTGCTGAAAACCAGAACTTATAATGGAGAATCTGACAAGGGCTGAAATGTTTCTGCACTGGGAGGCATCAGTACAGCAGAAAAGCAGACGTTACCAGAGAGAGCCACTCCTTTGCAGTGTTCCCACAAAAAGGAAGATGGCATATAGGCTGTTCAGAAAGGACCAGAATCACTGAAATTATCATGGACTTCTTAAGAACTTATAGTGTGCTTGTCTGTAGAGCCCTTATACATAAATGATCTGAGAAAGCATTAGAACAGCTTCCCTTTCAAGAGGATTTCTACTTAAAGTCTCCAGAGGCTGACGTTTTATTTTGTTGTTTAGACAGTGGAGTGATTTCTCTCAGACTCATACAATTAGAAGTTTCAGAATGCCTCAAAAACATGCTTATGCTGTGAATGTCCAGGTTTTATGCCTTTCAGTGTGAGAGAAAAGATAAAATCTCAAATTTCAACTCTTTTATCCTTTGAGAACAACAGAAATACAGAAATATTAAATCCATAGATACTTGCAAAACTTTCTAACGGCCGGCAGATTTAAACTTCTAACTAGGTGATTCCACAGAAACAGAAGTAAACTGATTTGGGCTTCTCCTCCTCTCTCCTCCTCTTTCAGCTAGCTGGCTCTCAATTACAGCTAATAATGGCAGAGCATTGCCCCAAAGTTAGACAATAGTAGTAAGAATGAATATAAAAGGGGCCAGATAATTCACAAAGAGAAATTGCAAATCTTTGGTTAATTATGAGTTGGAAAAAATTGCTAAATATTTTTCCAACCAAAAGACAAAATCCCTGTGGCTTTTTCTTTGACAGGCTATTATTGGAACACTGTAAAAAAATAAATGTGAGACGATGTCTCAGAAATGCATAGGACTGGTATTATGCGCCCAGAGAAGCTTGCTATTCAGCTTACAGGCGACTTTTACTGAGTGCCTATTATATGCCAGACAGTCTTACCAACACGGTAGGAGTTTTACTCGTATTTCTTGTATCTTTGTAAAAGCCTGTAAATTATTGACAATTAATATCCCTATTTTATAGTTAAGGGAATGGAGGCATAGAGAGGTTAAACAACTAGACAATGAATACACAGCTACTAACAGGAAAATCTGAGACTTAAACCTAGGCTGTCTGTTGCCAAAGACCCCCGGCCTGTCCAGGCTCCACTCACTGTACCAGTCCTCTTGCCTGTGATATGATGAATTAACTAGAAGGTTAACAATGTAAAAGTGGATTGCAAAACAAGTGACTCTGATTATTTGCCTTACTCAGATCACAGGGACATTTTATCAAACTGACCTATTACATAATCATAACCACCGTGAATTTTGACAGGATGAATCTTGAAGAAAACAGTTTTTCATTTTATAGTGTAAATGATTTTATAGTTTATAAAAGTCAGGAATCTTTGAGAATAATGCAGATGGTCTGAGCAGACATTGTAAGTATGAAACAATTTTTTAAAAATTTATACCTATATAATCGAGAAGGTTGGAAGGCCTATAAACTCCCCCAAATTCTTTTTTCTGCAGTCTGTATGGTACATCACTGGATAAGCTTTACCAATCATCAATTAATTAGTGCAAATATCCCATGAAGAGATTTGTTAACATGATAGACCAAACAGCCTAGACTCAAGTCTCAGATTCATCATGCATTTAGAATTCCAGACATAAATGCAAAGGAGGGAATGCCAGTTCAATCTACACCACAGAAACCAAAGTGCCTGTCTTACATAGCCACAAAACACAAATAATAGCTTTCAATAATTTATTATTTGTAATATACAAATCATCAGATGGAAAATGAGAACTTGAATATTGAAAATTATAATTTGCCTGAAGAAATGGAGGCTTGGAAGAAAGGATGACTCATGGGTTCAATAAACTTTTGCAATTATTAAGACATCTAATGAAAATGGATGAAGATAGAAAGTCAATATGAACTACATTTCATTAAATCAGAATGTATTCTTTATAAAAATAAGCTTGAACAAAATCACATCAATATATTCACTTCTAACTGGATGCAGTCACATGCTGCATTTGTTTTAGGTGTCATTAGGCTCTAATCTCGACAGTATAGGTCGCTATAAATGTTCCCATACTATATATACATCTAATTAGTTTTAACTTCTTTATTTATTTTACCTAGTTATTTGGTCATAGGGAATAATCTTCTCCAATCCCATTAGTGATTGGTTACCTTATAATTTATTACCCATTCTCTGTTTTTTCTTTCTCTTTCACTGAATCCACAAAATATCTAAAGTATTTCAACCTCATCTAAAAAACATTTTTTAAATATTTGAATATTTAAACATATCTAAATCACATGTTACATAGATGAGATTTAGATATGTATCTAAAATATTCAAAATATTGAGTTTCTAATAGATGCAAGTCATTTTCGTAGTATTGGTGTAAGTATAATACTAAGAAACTAACGTTGGGGAGATTCGAGAAATTCGTGTTTTTTCAGTGTTTCTTACTTTATTAGGGAATCAAAACATAAACACATGAGAAAATACACATTATTCTGTCAAACAATCTCATGGTAGCTTTTAGTTATATTGTGTAACTTTGAGTTATATACAAATTCTATGTGATAGTATTTATATAGTAAAGCATCCCTCTCTGTTGATTTGCTTTCCCTCCCATGTTTGATGTTCTTGTAGGGCCATGTCCCTATCTGTAGCACATTTAAAAAAAAACCCAAACAACAACAACAACAACAACAAAAACAACAACAACAAAACCCCACACCTCTCTGATATGAGCCTATATTGGTCAAGTTTTCCTTCAGGATACTAGTCAGGTATGAGGGGTGACACATAGCATGGAAGGATAGAAGGCCATGGCTAAGTTGGGGAAAGAAAGTAGGAAGATAAAGAACCAGCAATACAGAAACTCATCATGCTGAAGGGGACTGAGCAACACATAAGTTCACTGTCTAGGCCACACATATTTCTACTTTTAACTTCAGTGATTAAGAGGCAGGATGCATTTTCCAACTTAGTTAAATCTGGGATTGGTAAAAGAAAAGATCTATTTGTGGTTTATGCATAGAGAACTGGCAATTTTAAAACGTGTGGCAATGATTACAGGAGGTGGACAGTGGAAACATCAGATGTTTTTAAGCAAATGTCCCATGGTCAGAACTCTAATTTAGGAAGACTACATGGCCCATTAATTGAGGCAGAGTTGGAACGGATTGCTAAACTTGTCTGTTGTGGGAGGTCATAGAAAAGATGTGACAACTAGTTGACCTGTGAGCTGGACCTGCCTACTCAGAGACTCCTCACTTCCTTCCTTGACCTTGGAATATGGGTTCCACTTGCCTTTCCTGCTCCCAGGGGCAGCTCCAAGGGCATAGCCTTGAGATAATAATATGGTGTTGAGAATACCTGCTGCACAGTGTACTTGACTATACCCAGTTAAGGCACCCTTTTACACAAAGTTTTAAGATTTGGCAAGTGGGCCCTGGGATCCATTTGCCTTGCTACTGCCCAAGACAATTGTTATATGTAAGTTCCCATTGCTTATTAAAACTGCCACCTACCAGCTCAAAGTGTCCTGCCTCTTTCTTCTTGTATTGGGGTTAATTTCAGATTACACCAGGGAAGCTCCAGAGAGGGTTGTGAAGTGATATTGTCTCAAGCATGTATAAACATTACCTATGTCTGCATGTAGGATGTTGCTTGAAAAATAGTAAAAGATTTTTGAGAATGGACTGGTTTTTTCTGCCCTTCCAAACATAAATAGCATAACTATTGGTTTATACAGCTATAGATGGCTATACCTAGATTATTTATTTTTATGTATAATTATACTGGTAGTATGTTAATCTATTTTACAATAGTTCTGTATAAACAGGTGTGTGTGGGGGTGGGTGGGGGGGTGGGTGTGCGTATGCAAATGAACTCTAATATACATCTCGGGTGTGATTATTAGCATTTGAAATCAATTTAACCAGGAATCAACATTTTCAAAATGGCTACTTAGCATTTATTTATTTTTTTTAATGTTTGTTTATTTTTGAGAGACAGAGAGCATGAGCAGGGGAGGAGCAGAGAGAGAAGGGGATAGAGGATTTGAAGCGAGCTCTGCACTGACAGCAGCAAGCCCAATCCTTGCTCACCAACTGTGAGATCTGACCTGAGCTTGAATAGGACACTCAACTGACTGAGCCATCCAGGCACCCCAAAATGGCTACTTAACATTTAAAATATATTTATTGAAATATTCCCCAGAGTGTTTGTTCATTACCATTGCTGAAATGAGAGTTGTCTAAGATAGATGCATGGTTAAAATATTGTAGAACCCTCACTGCCTTGAATAAATGAAGTATAAATTTCCAGTAAGCCCAGCACTGTAGTGCCATTTGTAGGATGGCAAAGTCCATAGTCTCACAACTAGCCCTATGTTTTAGTCCTATGTTTCTCTTCCTGGAGAAATCAGATAGTGGATTCTATTCCAAGGTTGACTTGGTAAGCCATCAGAATGCTATTGTATTCACCTTGGTGTCATCCTCTCATGCATCGTGGTAATCAGTGTAGTTAGGCAGAGACTGGATGTTTCTCCAAGCTACATAACAGGTTGCAAGATCTTTGGAGGATCATTTTGCTAATATATTATTGTAAATTTGGTAGAATTTTGTTCTGAGACCTTATTTTTCATTATAAGCATCTATTAGTAAGGTTGTAAGAAAGCATTATAAGCATCTATTAGTAAGGTTGTAAGAAAAATGGAATGTAGAGTTCCCACATAACTACTTACAGAGTCTGCTAATATTATGTAAAAGAACCTAATATTTGCTAAGTGATCTAATTGGTTTGGATCATTTTATAACCTATCTAAACATATCTAAGTAAATCCAAACCTAAATATAATTAATCCTCATATCCATATATATCTACATACATACCCATATTTATATTCGTACCCATGTCTCTATTTATCTTTAAGAAGAAGCAGTCAGAAAGGCAGTAAGGGGAAGAGGGGAAGTGATGCTCTTGAAATCCAGGTGGGAGATTAATTTAAAGGGGAAAGAGACGATAGTTTGGTGGTTTTGCACAGTTTCAACCTAAATTGGACCTGTATTTCCTGGAATCTCCTTTCCTGTATGGGTGGTTGTTTCCCAAAGAGAAATGTGCACAAGATTTGGAAGGCAGCAGTATAAATGACACCATTGCTCTCTTTAAAGGTGTAGTGGTTAAATTTGGTGAGAGACAGGTACAGAGGTTCTAGCAAGTTCCAGCTTGTCTTTGTTCTTCCTGCTCTGCACCCAACTCTTCTTTCTCATTCCAACTTTGTAGTGATGCAAACAGCAATCCCTAGAGTGATCCCAGATCCACTACCAGCTATAGGACAGCAGTCTCCTATGGATCTATTAAGCAACTCTTCCTTTCTCAGTCCATACTCGAGTAGCTAGATGCACCCGATGTCTCAGGTTCCCCTGAGTGCTCCAACTTGACCACCTGTGTCAGGGTTGGTTAGAGACTTCTCTGATTATTTCCACACCTTACTTCCGCAGATCCTTCCACAGTTGTGTGAGATCTAACTCCTATAACAAATCCTGTGTTTCATAATACTCAAAAGTGATTCTGTTTCCCTGACCAAACACTGACTGATGAAAATGTCAAATGTTACATTTGACAAAGAAAGAGCAAGTAAAATAAAGAAGGAAAAATTTTTTCTTTGAATCAAGTAACCAAGAAATCATTGAATTTTTTTTCATAGCATTTTATCTGTAGAGGCTGGACCAAAGAAGTGTCAAAGGAAGTTGAGAAATGGAGGAAAATGAGGAAATAGAGCCAGCCAAAAAAAAAAAAATAGTATTACACACCTTCATTCCCCTATTTACTGCACTGTTTTGTTACTGTTACTTTAAAATGTTTATCCTTTTACTAGGCTGAAAATTCATTGAGTAAACAAATGATGCTTTGACATCTGTAGAGACTAATGCAATACTTGGCACTAACCAGACAATTTAAAACTTGTTTAATAAAAGACTGATTAACAACACATAATTTTAATCTATATTGAAACCTCAGAACTAGCTTTTGCACCTTAAATTAGCAATAGTTTGTATTGCTACAACAGTTATATTGGAGTAGGTAGAAAATTATATTGGAAAAGAGCGGGGAAAGAAGAAAAAGATAAAAATAAATAAAAACATGTCTAGTTGAACCTGGTAATTGCGCAACAGGACGTGCGCTATACCTGCTTGAAACCAAGGAGATAAAACTACTCAGCCATTTCATGCTAACTATTGATCCAATGAGGAATCATGTGTGTTTTTTTAACCTTTTATTCTATGTCACAGACTCCATCGACAATGTGACATTGCCTTCTCTCCAGATAAATTCCTATGTATGTATAGGTCACTGTCCTTTAATTTTAAGATGTTCACAAAATTTCCCTGGGATAAGAATCCCTGCAATAAAGAAAATAACACATATCTTTTTCTCAGTCTCTGTTTTATTCTCTCTTTATCCTTCTCTCCCTCCCTCTGCAGGTCAAATATCTCTTTGGTGTTTGTTTGTTTGTTTGTTTGTTTTTTGTTTTGCTTTATAACAGTAGCTTCACATGATCGAAGTTACTCAGTTTGGATAGTGACTACACTCATGGGGAATTTTTAGTGATCTCCATATAAGAAGAATGTATGGAAGCTCTCTTTGCAAGAAACTGATTTAAATTTGTCAATATCAAATTTTATTTTGGAAAAGATTAAAATTCCTTTTTTTTTAATATATGAATTTTATTGTCAAATTGGTTTCCATACAACACCCAGTGCTCATCCCAAAAGGTGCCCTCCTCAAAATTCCTATTTTTTTCTATAATTTATACCTACATATATTTTTCTCTATTAAAACTGAAGTATAATTAACATACAGTGTTATATTCATTTTAAGTGTACAATATAATGATTCAACAATTCTATATATTACTCAGTACTCAAGATGAGTGTACTCTTGATCTCCTTTAACTATTTCATCCTTCCCCCCACCCACCTCCCCTCTGTCAATTACCAGTTTGTTTTCTGTATTTAAGAATCTGGGGGTTTTGTTTGTTTGTTTCTCTATTTTTTTTTGTTTTGTTTTTTAAATTCTACATATGAGTGAAATCATACGTTATGTCTCTCTCTGACATATTTATTTCACTTAGCATTGTACTCTCTTGGTCCATCCATGTTGTCATAAATTGCAAGATCTCATTCTTTTTTATGGCTGAGTAATATTCCATTGTGTGTGTGTATATACATATACACACAACATAGTCTTTGCCCAAGTGTCCATAAATAAATGAATGGATAAAGAAGATGTGCCATATCTATATCTATATCTATTTATCCATATATATATCTGAGTGTGTATATATATATACATACACACAATGGAATTTATATCTACATATGTTTTAAAAGGTATAATAAAATGGGTGTACAGATTTCAAGTTTCTAGCTTCTAGCTTTTGAAATAAAATTAGAGGTTATACACGTGTTTCTCCATCTCTCATCTACTCTCCATGTATTCTCTTGCCTAGACTTAAAGAAACTCTTACTTACCTTCAGAGTATATTATACAATGTTGCTTCTGACTTAAGAACTCCTTCTTACAGAAAAAAAATCATATTCTTGTAGGCACATAATTTATTGGTATTACTATATACTCATTAACCCAAAGCAGCTGGCTTAATGAGTAGTCAAATGACCTGGTAAAGACCCAAGACAGCACTGGCCTAGTGACAATTTATAGGTTGGAGCATTGTCCTTCAAAAAATGGTATAATCTATGAACAAGCACCCAAAATGTGGTGGTGTTTCTCCAATAGCTCTGTGAACAACAGAAACCCCTAATGTTGGTTTGGGAAACAAAGGGTAGAAGTATGGGTGATTCCATAGACTGATGATTAACTGACAAAAATTATGCTTTCTATTCCTATAGAATAGAAATTACCTTACATCTAGAGAATAGACATTACCTTAGATCTGTGCTAGTTGGAGATCTTGGTTTCAATGGAGGAATGCTTTTAAGATGGTTCACAGTAAGAGTCTTATGAATCTCAATGAACTAGATGTTGAGAGTGTCGACCTGGCTGTATTAGTCTATTCATACCACTAAATCACCAAATATAAAGAGAATGTCTAGTTTTGATGCTTGGTTTTGATGATCAGGGGGAAATAGGCTACACAATAGGAGCAGAGGGCATTACATCTAGAGCCCAGGAGATCATGTGCATATTTCTTAGTACTCGTAGGTTCAGTGATAAAAATTAATGGAAAACTGCAACCATCAAATGTGGGCAGGACTAATAAGGGTTCAGACCCTTCAAAAATTAAAATAAACAAGCATGGCCATCCAGATGTGACTGAAGACAATGGGAGCAAGGACGGGTAGTGCAAGAGGGGTGTCATAAATATAAACTGTGGTCTTGTAACCAATAGCAGAAACCAAAGCTATTATAGTATAAGTATGTATTTTTTTTTCCTTTATCCTTTTTCCTACTATTTTATAATAAAATATAAATTGATGGTGGTTATCTTCTTAATTTTGTCTTCAGATGCCAGGATATCAAAGGGTTGTGACTATACTAAAAAAGTAATGATCATTAACTTGAGATGAATAAAGGTGACTGGTGGGACTCTGGTCTTCATTCTTTGGAGACAGGATGAGTCAGTCTTTGTTAATTGAAGGATAGTTGGGTTATGGTAAATGTAAGCATACTGTTGTTTACAAATTTCAATATTTATTTAGTAGGTATGGATGGATGATAAGTAGCCAAAGGAGTGGGTTGTGCTGGATAAACTTCTCTTTCTTTTTTTAAGTTTATTTATTTATTTTGCGAGAGACAGAAACAGCACAAGTGGGGGAGGGGCAACAAGAGGGAGAGAGAGAATCTCAAGCAGACTCTGCACTGCCAGCTCAGAGTCTGATGAGGGGCTCAAACCCATGAAGCCGCGAGATCATGGCTTGAGCCGAAACCAAGAGTTAGATGCTTAACCACCTGAGCCACCCAGGTGCCCCTAGACTTCTTTTTTTAATCAAACAGCATTTATTCATTTAATCTCTTAGGTTCTTTCGTATACCCCAGGGCCTGGAAGTTTTCAAACTACCTTTAAAAACATGTCTTATAAACGGGATTTAGAATTCGCCAGTGAGAGACACATATATGAGATTATTGCATCTTCAGCAAAAGTAAACAGATATAGACGTTTGCCAAGTGGTAGGCATGAGATTTTGTAGTTTCTCAGAGTGTTTGCCGATGAACCACCTAACTCATGCTTCAGGCAGCTGTGATTATCAGCAGTGGTTTCTTGTGATTCTTGCAACTTCCTGAAACCTGGCATCAAACCAGAGAGCAAACAGTAGGGTTTTGTGGTGGTGGTGGTGGTTGTTGTTGTTGTTGTTTTACTTCACCAGATCTTCAAATGATTTTGTGGGGATCAAATTCCCTATATTATGTCCCCTTTTGCTTTAAAAAAATGGCTAGGGTATATCCTGTTTTTCTGCTGGAGTCAATTTTCCTGCTGGAATCCTGACTGATACAACAAGTTCACAAATGGCATTCTTTCCCCCTCTGATTTCCTAATATTAATCCATCATCAATAGGAAAATAAAAATATATTCTTGTAAAATCCATTTCAGATTAAGGATTTTTTTTTCATATAATGTCAAGCTATAGCTTTGCCTAGTCTTTTGATTTAGTTCTGTGTGCTAATTTAGAAAGGGTCTTAGGATTCTCATGAAAATATAGATGTCTAAAGGAAATAGAAGCAAGAAGTAGAACAAGAGATTAAAGACTCCAAACTGATTTCCTACTATCTTTGTTCTGATTTCTCAGGCATGAAGATCATTGCATATTTCTAGAGTTGGCATAATCAGTTACAGTGAACATGTACATGCAGGATGGGGCAGTTCAACATTCTCATCATCATAATTAACACGAAGTAAGTCCTTACTATGTATTCATAAAGTGCCTTAGGTGAATTTTCAATTTAATCCTTCCAAGCTTCCAAACTTCAGAAGTAGCTATTATCCTATTTTCATATATAAGAAACTGAAGCATCAAGAGTTTTAAGTTATGTGTTCAAGGATACACATCTAGTCAGTAGTGGAAATAAGATACTCAGAAACACACGCATAAATGGCATGACCAACACAGTTTCATAATAGTCTGAAAATTATAAACTATCAAATGCAAAATAGCTCTCCTAACCTCACCTACTCACTGCTATATCCACAAGTGCTAATTCAGGGAAACCATGGAGGTTTTAGAGAGTTTGTGAGTTTAGGAGGAGGAAGGAAGAAACTGAAAAGATTGGATGACTTTGATGTTATGAATCCAGAATTGGACTCCTATAGAATAAAATGTATCAAGGGAGGATAATGATTGCCCATTATCCAGGTTCCCAAATATTAAGTCTTTTGCTCTTTTGTATCAGGTACAAAAGGTGGTCTGGTAGAGAAAGTTCCAGGTGAGGAGTTAAAACTTGAGCATATTACTTGAATGTATTTACATATATAATCTTCCAATGTTAGAAACCCTACCAAACTGGATGGATATGAAGAGATTTCGATAATATAGTATGTGGTGGAGATACACGTTTCACCATGTTCATGTAAAAAATACCTCAATGCAAGAAATTATTTTTTATCAACATAAGTGTTAGTATTTTGTCCAGCTAGTAAATTTCTAGCTTATAAACATAGATTTAGATTTATGTATATATGTACAAATATGCTGTGTTTTGCCCCATTAATGAAATTTTAGAAAAATGAAAGTTAAAAAATACTGGGGTTTTAGCATTTTCAGTTGCTTAACTCATTTGATAATGTTGGAACGTCATAATGATGTTACAGGGAATTATGTTTATGGACCTGTGTCGGTCTTTCACTAACCAGAAAAGTGAGCATTCTGTATCTCACTCAATGTTTAGGAATATATTACTGGATGCTCTGGAGACCCCGAGTGGCATAATATATAGTCTCTGCCCCCAAAGACCAAAATCAGGCTGGGTAAGGAAGACACATGTATAGTAAAAGTTGAAATACAATGCAAAGCAACATATGAGTTAATATTTTAGATTTTAAAAATATTAGTCTCATAATATATGGGACAAAGCCTGGATCGTTGGTGGTTTATATAATTCATAGATACTTCTGGACCTGTTAATATGTTGCTAAGCTGAGAAGAAAAGGGAAGGAATTTCAGGCGGGTGAACAACCTGAGTAAATGTTAGGTGAAGTTTAATAAATACACAATTTAGCCAAGGCATTCACAGAAAGGAATATTACAGATGAAGCATTCATCTTGGGTGTAGAAGAAGGAGTTATCAAGCAATTCATAAACTGTCTGAGGGACATGTTAAACATATGGTCCTGCCCATGTTCACAGAAACAAATCCTGGTTTTTCTGAAGGAGTTTATAAAATATTTGGTCCTCAACAAATCCCCTCCACCCCCCCCCCCCCCCCCCCCCCCCCCCCCCCCCCCCC